>NC_056731.1:20508707-20676207 GCF_019279795.1 Protopterus annectens
GCAGAGTTCCATAAAGATAAAGCATCTCTGATCAGCACTAGTAGAAAGATATGTTCTCTCATACAAACATGCAAGGCCAACAATGAGAGGAGAATCGCTATGGACACTACAGATAACCACAAGGCCTTCTTCTGCTATGTTAGACACCTGGGTGGGAACCCTCAGATATGTTCAGAGTTAGTTCACAGTGACAAACACTACACTGAACACACAGATATTGCCAACATTCTGGCAGACAGGTTCAGTGCAGATTTCTCCCCTCCCTCACCCCCACATGAGGAATTACTTATCCCAGCTGACTGTAACTTCCCTGTCATCTCAGATGTCCAGCTGAGAACCGCCCTCAGCAAAGCTATAAATACAGCATCAATGGGACCCAATGGTATTGCAGGTTGCATGCTACGTGAACTCCAAGAGGAGCTAAACCCACACATAAAATGCCATTTAACCATAGCCTTACTACAGCATATGTACCTGGACAGTGGCATACAGCAACAGTAGTCCCACTCCACAAAGGAGGCACCTCTACAGACCCTGGTAACTACCGCCCCATAAGATTAACCAGCCTGGTCTGCAATGCTATGGAAAGAATCATTATGGAACTCATACACAGAGACATTGGGGACTTACAGACACTTGATCCCACCCAGTTCAGCTTTGTAGAGGGCAAATCCTGCCTTTTGAACCTGGTTGACCTTTTCAAATCAGTCACTAGAGCCATTGATGAGGGCACAGCAGTCCATACAGCCTACCTGGACTTGGCTAAAGCTTTCGACACAATACCCCACTCTGGCATCATAGACATGCTCAACAGCTTAAATGTAAATCCATATGTCACAAGATGGGTTGCAAACCGGCTAACGGATAGAAACCCTAAAGTCAAGATCACTGGTGCCATTTCAGACTCAGAGCCAGTCACACGTGGTGTCCCACAGGGCTCTGTCCTGGGACCCCTCATGTTCGGCATTTATTTCTCAGATGTGAAAGCAAACATGGGAGGGTAGTGGCTGACAATGTTCAAAGATGACTGCATACTAGACGCCATAGTCGATACACCAGCTGACACATACATCCTACAGAAAGGCCACACTAAAACCAACAACTGGTGCTAGAGTCATGGCCTTAAACTGCATGCCACATAATGTATAGTCATACCCTTTCGGAAAGACAAGGTACCCACATATTATCACATAGACAGTAATCCACTGAGTAGAGACAAAGTAATCAGAGACCTGGGGACACTAATCGATACTAATCTCTCATTTGACATCCACGTTGCCAAAGTGGTTGGATAGACTTCCTTCCTTGCCCACCTTATCATGAAGGAATTCACATCCCTTATAAAAATACATCCCTTATACATACATCCCATATATACATACATATCTCTATATACATACGTATACACATGATATATATATATATATATATATATATACTCCTTTTTAGTTCCACATATGTATACACACAGTAACGTACTGATGAACATCCATTACTGTACAACCTACGTGTACATTGCACTACAACCTACATTGCTATGTGCACATAGCTACCTTCACATACATATGTATGTAGAGCCTTCAGTGACAGTTGCAGTACGTCCCCGGCCCTATGCACATCTTCATATACATAGATACAGACCAATAACACATCTGGAGGGTTCACAGTATGTAGACTATTATACTAGTACTTTACATTACCTGTGTTTGTTGCAGCTGTTTGCGTAGGCTTGCAGTTACTTGGCCTGCTGTCAACCTCTTTATTTTGTTGTCACTGTTTTTTTTTTAATATTTTTATTTCTTTCTCTTTCTCTTTCTCTTTCTCTTTCTCTCTTTCTTTCTCTCTCTCTCTGTCTCCACCTCCAGAGGGTGCAATGAAAGTATTGCATGTGTGGATTGGGAGTACAGGATGCTTTTGTAGGCATCTGCACATGTCCATGTGATGTCCTCTGCACCAATTGTTAGCCAGCATTTACTAATTGCATGCAGCCTGTTGTATAGTGATTGCAGTTCTCACTGTGATTTCAGGACAGTGCTATAAAAATGTCTGTTAGGTAGGCGTAGCCCTTTCAGATTATCAGGGTGGGGACCATGCTGGTTTGCTGTGGACACTGTTCTGTGAGTGTAAGGGTTGGTATGTCTCTCATATTTCAGGCTGTGTTGTAGACACTGCAATGCATGTTGTTCTGTAAGCTGAGTATTCCTTCCTCCAGTGTCCTCTTCTCCGTGTGTATGTAAACTGACACCTACGACCAATAATAGTGTATATGGGTGTGTATGCTTTCCTGTGGGGATTGTGGTGTAACTGGTATATAGCAGTGGCTCTTGCAATCTGTTGCTATGGCTTCAATATTTGGCCTTTACATTCACTCCTTGTATGCCTGCTAGGTGTCTTTCCTGTAATGTGTTGCTATGGCTTTCCTATTTTCCATTTACATTCACAGCTTGTAATGCTTGCTAAATCTGTTTGGGCAGCAATTCCCTATGTGTTTGTTGTGGTAGGGTGTTACTGCATGCAGTGTGGTCTGGCCATGGTGTGGGCCTTGATACTTACAAGGGTATTTGATCATGCTGCTGAGCAGGCCTCAGATACTCTCAGGTGCATCTTTTATCAGCCTCATGGAATGGTACATATCAGTGGGATACTCCAATGAAATATTCTGATATTCTGCAGTTGTGACTGTGGGTTATTTCGAGCATATGTATTACTACACCATTTGTGACGAGCAAGTGGTGCATACTTTCAGTAATTCATAGTTACCATTGCATGTGTAGTTATACCTTTCTGCCTACTGTTAGTACATTTCACAGGGTGTCAGTGGGGCACAGTTGACATTTGTTTTCACTTCAGGGACATCCCTGTAACTCAGTCACAGTTGCTATGTCTGGGCTCTTAACTATTCAACTATGGCAGTGTTTATCCTGCTCTGAGTATGTGTGTGGCTTGTCAGATGCTAATGTGACATTATTACCTAGTAGCTACCAACTAGTATGGCTGTTTCTCATCACACAGTACTATTTTACAAATCCACTAGATTTGACAGTAAATATACATGACAATGTTTGTGTACTAGACTTGCTATATTCACTTTGCATTACTTCCTACTATT
This sequence comes from Protopterus annectens, assembly GCF_019279795.1. Classification (NCBI taxonomy): domain Eukaryota; kingdom Metazoa; phylum Chordata; order Ceratodontiformes; family Protopteridae; genus Protopterus; species Protopterus annectens. The sequence continues at coordinate 20,511,817 of NC_056731.1, forward strand.
TTATGATATATTTCTTTCAGCACAATGCTCTGGTATAGCATTCATGGCTTAGTGGTAAGTCATGCAGACTAATGTTTTCACGGTCCTGGGTTCGAGACTGACGGAGGTATTTTATTTTGCTGCTGAGAAAACTACAGGCCTTGTCATTCAGACTGACTAAGGCACTTTTACGCAGTTGTAAGTGGGTTAGCGCTGGTTTGCGTGGAGCTCACGCATGCGCACTGTCGCTTAGCTTCGCGCACACACGCTTAGCTAAGCACACAGAAGCGCACGCCCACTTACTACTGCTTAAAAGTGCTTACTCTTGCGCACACCCGCACTATTTTCTTTTAAAGAAAAGAAAATGGGGAGATAGGAAAGTGGTGAAAAAGGGGGCACAAAGAGGGTAGGACAGTAGGAAAACAAGCTCAGGTTTTGCAGGAAGGATGTAGGAAAGGCCCATAGCTGCCCATTTCTTCATCAGCAACAGCTGTGCATATGTTGTAATTTGGTGTGAAATTTGAAACCTTTCACCCCTGAGAGAGGTGTGAGGACAACAATAATATTTGTTGTACAGCCAATTGTAATTGCCAGTTTACATGTCCAGCAGACATGTGTGCAAAATGGGCAGCTATGTATGGGGCATAATTCTTTTGTGGGTACAGAGTGCCTTTTTTTTTTTTTTTTCAGGTGAGAGTGGTATGTCAGGTACAGGAAGTCAGTATAGCTGGGGAGGTAGGTAAGGGAGGTTAACAGACAAGACAAACAAGACACATAAAGGGGTGGTGTATGACACATGTGGGGGGGTTACACAATTGATGGGGACAGATGTTTGGATATCTCGAGTACATGAGCCCACAGATGGCAACAGTGAAACTGAGCTCCCCACCCATGGGCAGTTGCCACTGTGCCTTCACTGCCTAGGACGGGGCTGTGCTGGGGGCTGTGTAGGATGGGCAGCAGGCATGCCTGTGAGTTGTGCCACCTGTGCCTCAAGCTGGCATAAAGGCCCAAGCACAGAGTGCCTGATCTCCCTACTCACCACAGTCCGGACACTACAGAGGGTGAGTGGATGTTCTCCTCCGGCCACACTTGCAGAGGGGGGACAAGCCCCATCCCCTGCAGCACTTCCACCTGCAGGTGGCACAGGGCCACCAGAGGAGGGTCCAGCCTGGGCACTACTGCCAGGTGCACTCGCCATCTGGGGTGGGAGAGGTGGGTCCGTTGGAACCCGCCTTCCCTGTCGTCCTATGTTTTGCATTATTTAATGACAGTTTGGGTTAGTAACGTGCAATACCATTCACAATTAGTTGTAACAGCATGCATTAGTATTCCCATTAACCAAACACCCATAAATTCAAGCCATTGAACAGCAAGCATAACACATGCATAATTTGAACAACAATACACAATCCAACAACATGCAGGGTTGAGTGATGGCAACAGGCCATCAGGTTTGGATGTATGAACAGGGCACATGCATCAACATACATGCAAATATGTATGAACCAACAGGACAATTGTCCAGGGGAGTTAATTGTGAATACACATACACATTTCACGTGGAATGGATTATTTGTGGTTATAGGGTAGGGTGAAGAAATATTTTATTAACAACTTCAAATACCTATACATATGCTGTACATTTATACTAGCTGCAGATATATACACACTACAGGTCTGACTACAGTTTCCTATGTGTAAACTTATGCATGTTGGTGATAGGAATGTTACTGCTACATCAATATACATTTCATTTGTATTCATACACATTCATATCTGGCTCTGTTCAGCTACAGCATCCTGCTACATTTGCTTTATATGGCTCTAGACTACTGTGGATGTTTGGTATTTCATACAACCATACTATCTGCATATTGCAAACTGAGAGCAACATATCCAGACTGTGGGACACACATTCCAGCTTCAGTACTTTATTCCACACATTTCGCTGTTTGGTTGTGCCTGTCATATTCATTTCATTCTGTACTGACTGCAGTATACTTTATTCAGGAGTTATTACTGGTGGATTCATACCTCTTTCTCACACTCTCACTTGTTTTATTTTTACAATTCAGGATGGTACTTAATTCTAGGCTTTATTGACATGTTTTACTTGGTTGTAACAATCCTTTCAAACAGTCTCACTTGTGTCATGTTTCAGAATTTAAACGGGGATATATTTCACACATGTGTTTTACTCAGCTTGTGTAGCTGTAATTTTCAGCCTGCTGCAGGTTATGTACTATTATATTACAGGTGGTACATCTTTATTTCAGACTTGTTTTATTTTTATTTTTGGATTACAGGCTGCATCACACTTCTGTAATCACACAGTACTAGCAGAATCTCTCTTACACTGTTTACTTGCACTTTATATTAATAGGTGACTACACTGCACTCTTTTGCAAGCTGTCATACTTATATTTTTTAACAGTTACAGGGAGAGAATTACTAACCTGCCTGGTGGCGCAACCGCACAAGCCTATCGGCATAGGCTCGATGATTCGCAGAACGGGCACCTGCAGCTGCAATATAAATGAAGTAATATTGGAATACACATCTCCATAATATCAGCTAGGTTAACTTTCTACATAAATAATTACATGTAACTTACTCAGTAGTGGGACGTTGGGCATTTGCCGGGCCTCCTGGATCCAATGGTTCAGTTGGTCCTGCTTCCGTCGCTTCAGGTCCGCATGGTGGTGACGGACCTGTTCACCAGTTCTTGGTATTCCTGTGGCACTGCTGAGATCATGTGCCAACCAGTCCCATGTCTCAGCCTTGTATGCTCCCCACAGGACCTGTCCCTGCATGAGTTGGTCCTCATGATCATGGACGAGGAGCCAAACCATATATTTGGACTCCTCAACGCCCCACCTCTGTGCTCGGAAGCAACTACCCTCTCCTACACCTGCCATCCTGACTGCAAATCAGTTCCACTATCAGTTATGCTGTGTATTCCTGCCTATGGGGCTTATATATGCCGTTTTTCCTGCACTTATCTGTGATTGGCCATTTTGCAAATGTATCAGCTTCAGAAAACCTGCTTTGTCATGCTTCTCTTTTCATTCATTCCTATATATGTGCTATTACTGCATTTCTAAGAGAAACTGTCATGGCTTAGTGGTTCAGTACTTTGACTATGGTGCATGGTATCCTGAGTTCGAGCCTGGCCATTGCTTTTTATATTTTATGACTGTCTACACAGGCTAGAAGGTGTGTCTGTGTAAAGGCAGTTTTGATACAGCTTGCTCAATGTTGCCCGTCGGTTAGCTTGTTGGTGCGGTGCACAGCTCCACGCAAACGGGTCACGCTGGCTTACGCGCTGTTTGGCTGTCAGCACGCATATTATGCTCTGCTAAGCTACGGGCACACAGTTTCAGCGTGTTAGAACTCTGCTCAACCCCGGGCACTAATTTTACACCTGTTAAACCACTGCTCACCTACGGGCAGATATACTCAGCTTGTTAGAGTGTAGCTCAGCTATGGGCACTTCTGACATTTGCTTTTTTTTTTCACACATTTCTTCATAATACATGGCCCATTTCATTACATTTTACATAAAAATAATTTTATACATGTACATATATGTCAGGGAATTGTTTCGTGCTTATTTCACTAGGAATAAAAATTGATGTTGTGGGGGCTCGAACCATGACTGTCTCCTCTTCAGCTGACGTCTCTACCACTACGCTATTGCTTCTTGGCTTACTTTGCATATTTAGATCTTATATGCTTTTCCACTGACTGCTAACTGTGGCTTAGCGACGGGCATGCCCGCGCAAATGAGCGCACTCACGGGCAAACATCTTTAAAAGTTATAAAAAAATTATATAACATTCATTTTTACATTTTACGTTAATAGACTGTGGGGGCATGTGTTGTGTTTATTGACATTTACACGGACTCTGTCGTGGGGGTTTACTTTTGGGACTGTTACTCTTCTGGGGGCGTGTCCGTTTGCAGGGCTCGCCCTACGGACACACCCCCTACTTTCTTACACGGACTGTGTTAGCCTTGGGTGTGAGTCAGCATGCCCTCATGCATATGCATGGCATGCCGACGTCACACCGTTTAACTGCAGCCTCCGTGTAAGCCTTGTAACTCTTACACGGAGGCTTCGTGAATCCTGCCCAATGAGACAACCACTGGTGACTTTACACCACGCATTCCTTTGTTAAATTGCATGAGACAACCACTGGTGACTTGTTAAATTGCTAGTATATTTTATTTCATCATTACTCTGTCAAGGCACAATTCATTATTTTTTCCGAAACATAAGGAACACACATATTGCATTTGCTGCCGGTTTGTCATATAAGTCTACTGTCAGTTCTTATTAAGCTGAGAACCTAATTGAGTTTCTAAAACCAATAATCTGTCAAGGCAATATATCTAGCCACTTTGCAAGAGGTCCGGATTAGAATTACTCATTTGTCTTTCAGTAGCTAGTTTTACTCCTCGATCCACCACTAGTGAGTGTATTAACAAAACATGACCTTACATTCCAAATAAACTGCTAAACCTAACAGCAGCTGACTGTTTATGAACACTTTTTTTGTGTAGATTTGCTTTTCGGTCAAAGACAGAACTTTTCAGAAATGCATGTCTGTTTCAGAATTTGTCAGATGTTATACCTACAACAAAATAGCTCACAAAAGTAAAAGTATCTCGATTCTATGAAGGTATTGTTTTTATGCAATAGTGGAAATGCACTATATAATCTTGTTTGAATTAAACAAATATTCAAAAAATTAACTTAAATTCACAGGTAGAATGAACACTACAAATAAAAAAAGATAAAGTAAAGAATTATCAATTTTAGTTGACTCACAGAAGAACAATTTCTGAATTATGTGCTAAATTAAAAGTAGGCAAAAAATGGGGACAGAAAAGATTTACTTCAGAACTTCAAAACATTTGCACAGAAAACTATCAGTACCTTTGATCCTTCTGTTGAACAGAGAATGGAATGTTAGCATAGCTCCTAAGAACCAGAAGGAGATAGATGAGTTTTTAGTCCATAAATGTGGGACCACAGACATCACAGGCACTAAAATAGTTTAACCTCAGTTGTTAAGAAATTGAAATACTCTTTCAACACAGCATGGGCTCTTGGTTTCATAGAACCTTTATCATCTGTGTCTATCAGTAAATACTATGTGTGTCTATGTATGTATATGTGTGTACATCAAAGGCAAGAGCATCACAGAGTAAAATAATTTTAAATATCAGTTTTATCTGAGGAAGTGGCATCCACAAAGACAAAACAGATTCACCCAAAGAAGCATCATCAGTGTCACAGTGCACAGTGATGAAAGGAGATCTACAAGTGTTGTAGAACAGGGCTCAGTTTTATGGTCCTGCTTTCCTAAATACCTGAAGAATAAACCTTGCAACAGTGGTAAATGGAAAATAATACTTCTCTCCATATGACAAAAAATAATAATGATAACTACAAATAAAAAAAATATATTTCCACACAGCTGGTGAGAGAATGAGTATAGAACAGCAGCAAAGATTCAGTAGAAAAAAAGTAAAAAATAATATTACTGGCTTTTCCTTCTCTTTTCAGACACTCAAACACATCAGGATTGCTGTGAAGACTATTTCAGATCCTCTACACATACAAATGCATCAGCTGATATCTGTAAAAAGTGGGACAGCAGTGGAACAGGGTCTAAAGATAAACATCAAGGTATATGCCATATAAGCATTGCAATATCTCAAAGTAATGAACAAAAATTCCAAGATGCTGATTTGTTTAGGATACATAATTATATGGGAACAAAGAGGAACACTTTAAGAATAGAGAAACAACAGTTTAGAGTTATAAGGAAGTACTTTGTTCATGCAGAGGACTTAGAATGCATGTAGTGGCCTTTCATAGAATGTTTTTTGAAGGAATAAATATGTTGGAATATATGGAAAGATATACATAAATTCTAACACATTGAAAGTAGATAGCACACATTATGGTTTATCTGACTTTTTAACAATCACATCTTAACAAACTGCAGTTGTGTGAACCCTGTAACATTCAGGCAAACTCACTGAAACAATTCTTACATGGGAATGGGATATGCCCTCCAAAGCATTATGTAGGGAACTTAACTCTCCATATCCCATTACTTAACAACTCAAGGAGAATGGAATACATTGACCCTTGTGTTGAGATTGAACCTTGGACCCCCAATCCCCAGACAAGGTTCAGAGTTTTCCTTTCTCGTTGATTTGTTAATGCAATACAAGATAAATTGGTTGTTTTGCATTATATTCTTTTGTGTTAAAAAAAAAATCACAGTGGTTTCCCAGTTGATAAGGCCAGCAATCATTTTAAGGCAAAAAAGCACCTGACTGTCCAGAGACTCCTCATTGGCCCAGTGGAAATGTCAACTGCATAGAATGTGATGCTGTCCTGAATAAGATCCCCAGTCATTTATCTGTGTTTTCCTTTCCCATTAAGTTGCATGCCATTATTTATTACAGCTAACATTAAAGTTACAAACCTATGGGGTAAACCATTAAACCTATCAATGAGTGTCATTTAATTATAAGGCCTTCTTTTGATCATGTTTCATTTAAGCATGATTTGACTGCATAATTACATACCAGAAACAAGAATGAGTTCACAAGTGGTTTGAAGTTCAGTGATTAAAACAGATGATGGACAGATAAAGTAGACCAGACTGTTTGCCTGATGTCTGTATTATATCTTAATAGTAGGTGATTTGTAGCTAAAATGGCATAGGATGGCTAGTGGTAGCTTTACAAATGTAACTGTACATTATCAACTCACTTAGTCTAATGAGGCTTCATGGTAATTAGTCGAGTCTATATCAGTTTATCGAATCACTTATCGTCAAACCCCTATTCTTCGAACAACTATTTATCGAAGCTGCAAATCAACAAACAGACTTCTCAGTGAAAGTTATTCTAGGGCAAACCAGTGGTAGGTCACCCTTGGGACAGCGAAAAAAGTAATAAAATTTAATACCTATATCCCCCAATGTGGGGGGCTGCACCCCTCACACCCCCCAATTAAATATACCAACTCCAAGATCACACTACAGTGGGAAAAAGGGCAAATTCTGGATGGCAGCCAACAGTTGCCTTGCCCTGGGAAAAACTGCACTGAAAACTTCATTCGACAATCGGTAGATTTGCTAAATAGGTGTTCGAGGAAGAGATGTATGATATTTTGTGATTTGATGAAATGCCATAGACCCATAATTAGTCTGCACCACAAAAGGTGTATATGAGTCCTAAGTTTGATTCTAGCTTTAGAGTAATACACAGCTAGAAACTTTGGCATAAATTTGTAAAATGAAATCACTTTTATTACGAGTCCGAATTCCAATTTCAGTACAAGTAAAAGGAATTCAGGAAAGTTAAAGAACAATTCTGACAAATATAATTTTTTTAATCATATGGTGTTTTTTCTGACAGTGTCACATGTAAAGAAACATCATTTATGAGTCATTCTATTTGTTTTATACCCAAAGCCATTTATCTCCCTTTTTATGAAATTGCACTAATTTTTATCTTGTGCATTTTTTATCACCTGTTACAGTTGCATGATCTCTTACATCATCTAACCAACCATTGGCAACATATAACTGGAATACTTTCCATTCTCTGCCACTCAAAACTACTGTAGCACATCTCAGTAATATATTCCTAAAAATCATCAATAATCTTGCCCCAGGACATACCAAAAGAGTTAAAGCTAACCCCTCTTCATGGTTAACAAGGAAGAACAAAATACATATGTTGCACTGTGACAAAGCCTGGAAAGATTAGTACAACAATGGAGCATAACATGCATGCTATATTTTTAGACAACTAAGAAATACTGTAAAATATCACAAAAAAACAAGAAAAAAAAGATACTATAATGCACTTCAAAACAGACACAAAAATAACCTCAAACTATTCTGATCATCCATAAATAAACTACTACACCCTGGCTAAATTACATTCCCTACCTATACAACCAATAATACCACTGACTCAATCCAGACACAGTTCATCTCCTACTTCATTCCAACAATAACATCCTTGACTAACATAAATCCCTCAGTTATCCTGCCAACCCCTGCAAATTGTCTGCCCTACTCACAATTTAATTGTAGTCCAGTTCTTTCTTCCACTATCAGACAGCTTCTGTCTAATATAAAACCAACAACCCTTGTTGCTGACCAACTCCCCTCTGACTACTTGAAAATAGCTGCTGACCCAATCTCCTTACTAATAAATAAATCTATATCCAAATATTACATCCTATCTATCAGGAAGAAATCATTTATTATACCACTACATAAAGGTGGTATATCCACAGACCTCAATAACTAGAGGGCCATAACAACCCCGCCACCATAAAAAATACTAGAATAGTGCATTCATGCCCAACTCGTACAACACCTAAACACTAATAATCTCCTCTCTGAAACACAGCACAGTTTTAGACCCCACAAGAGCGCAACCTATGCCCTCCTTCCTTTTACTGATACCATAAACCGGCATAGAAATAACAATAAATTAGTGTCAGTGACTCAAAAATTACCACAAAAAGCACACAGATGAATACTAGCAAAACAAACAATAAAAACATCCACAGGTAGGCCCCACAGAAGACAAGAACTCCTTCAGAAAAAGTTATTGTGTGCTTTCATCCATAAAAGGACTTCATCAGAAGAGTAAATAACTTGACTAGAAGACAATTTTATAATACAAACAATCCAATCAGAAACATCTAACAATAATTAAATAATTGAAACAAATTATAAACCTTCAAACAGTAAAAACTAAAGCACCAAATTCGCATAATGTGAATTAAATTCATTACTATATAAAAATATTTTAAACAATTATAAAACAAATTGATACAAATAGTGTCATTCAGACTGGGAAACTTATCAGCCTGCATTCTTAACTGCCACAGTGTTTCTTTATTAAGTAGCTGGTTCTTAAAACAACCCTCTTTAAGATCCACTAGTAAATGCTCCAAAACAGAAAAGTAAAACTTCTTGAAGGAAACACATGTTAAAGTGTGCCTAATCAAAGCACTGTTAGTGTCTTTGGACTTAAGGGCATACAAATGTTTTTTTTTTACTCTTTGTGATAGCTTTCTGTTATCCATTCCAATATAAAATGCATCACAATGTGAACACATGGCAATGTAAATTAAACCAGAATTACAGCCATAGTGCCCTTTGATTTTAAAACGTCTGTCCATATGCAGCAAAACAATAATAGAACCTTCTAATATAAAATTACATGCCTTGCAAAAGCCACCCTTAAACATTCCCAACTTTTTTAGCATGTAAAAAGGAATCTTGGGGTTGACATTCTCCAACTATTGCTTGATAGACCTCAATTTTATACACATATCTGGGAGAAGGACTCACCACTGTAAATACTTCAGGGTTCCTATTGAAAATTTTGCAACTGCATTTAATAATATTCCTCATAACACTATCACCCATAGTCATGTTTAATAATATTCTTAATACTGCTATCATCCACAGTCATGTTTAATAATATTCCTAATACTACTATCATCCACAGATATCTGCAAAACAACACTACTGTTGTATTTAGCATCACAGTTGTTACTCTGAGGTGTCCCTCCCACCAAAACAGGAGGAAATAGTTTGTCTCTCTTATGCTTGATCTCCTTACCAATCTTAACCAACAAACCAAGATTGTAACCCCTACTACAAAACATTTTAATAATGTCATCAATCCTTTTGAAAAAAATATTGTAGTCATTTTCAATCTGGACAATCTAATCACCTGGCCCCTGTGAATGTTTCTTTTCATAAAAGTAGGATGGGCACTAAGATAATGTAAGTAGTTGCTGGAAAAACAAGGTTTTCTATAAATTTCACAAGAGAAACAACAGTTTCCAACATCCCAGCAAACTACCACATCTAAATATGGAACACTTTCATCTACTTAGCCCAAAACAAAACTTAAAAGGTTGGTACTATTATTAATGTCTATAAAAAATATATATATATCATCCACAGATATGTCAGTAATAAAAAATAAATAATCAACAAACCTTCTGTACACTTGGACATGCTTTGGAAAAAAATGGAATATTTTTGAGAATTTGGGTCTTCCCCCATCCTATGATGACATTAGCAAAAAAGGGTGTGACAGTGGCACCCACAGCAACACCCTTGAGCTGTTGATTATATTTACCATTAAACAGATAAAAGTCATTTTCTAACATGGATCATGCAATCCCAAACAAATCCAAGTCCCTCTCCACCAAATGTAAGCGTCCTGTCTAGTGGACCTCAGCCATAAACAAATTGTATAACAAAAGAGGGAAGCTACTGCACGTCAGAGCAAAATCCCATGAAGGGAAGACATCTCTGATCAACATTAGCAGAAAACTACGTTCTCTCATAAAAACATCCAAGGCAAACTTTGAGAGAAAAATCGCTAAGAACACTAAAGATAACCATAAAGCCTTCTTCAGCTATGTTAGAAACCTGGGCGGAAACCCTCAGATATGCTCAGAGTTGGTTCACAACAACAAAAAATACACTGAACCCACAGATATTGCTAACATTCTGGCTGACAGGTTCAGTGCAAATTTCTCCCCTCCTTCACCCCCAAAAGAAGAAATACTTATCCCAGCTGAATGTAATCTCCCTGTCATCTCAGATGTCCAAGTGAGAACCACCCTAAACAAAGCAAAAAACACAGCATCAATGGGACCTGACTGTATCCCGGGGTGCGTGTTATGTGAACTCCAAGAGGAGCTAAACCCACACATAAAAATGCTATTTAACCTTAGCCTTACTTCGGGATATGTACCTGAACACTGGCGTACAGCAATAGTGGTCCCACTCCACAAGGGGGGTGCCTCTACAGACCCTGGAAACTACCGCCCCATAAGCTTAACTAGCCTGGTCTGCAAAGCTATGGAAAGAATCATTATGGAACTCATAAACAAAGACATAGGGGACGTACAGACACTTGACCCCACGCAGTTCGGCTTTGTAAAGGGCAGATCCTGCCTTTTAAACCTGGTTGACTTTTTCGAAACAGTCACTAGAGCCATTGATGAGGGCAAAGCAGTCCATACAGCATACCTGGACTTGGCTAAGGCCTTCGACACAATACCCCACTCAGGCATCATAGATAAGCTAAACAGCTTAAAAGTAAACCCTTATGTCACTAGATGGGTTGCAAACTGGCTAAAGGACAGAACCCATAAAGTTAAAATCACTGGAGCAATGTCAGACTCAAAGCCAGTCACAAGTGGTGTCCCACAGGGATCTATCCTGGGGCCCCTCTTGTTCGGCATTTATTTCTCAGATGTTAAAGCAAACATGGGAGGGCTGTTGCTGACAAAGTTCGCAGATGACTGCAAACTAGGCGCCATAGTCGATACACCAGCAGACACCCACATCCTACGAAAAGGCCTCACTGAAACGGACAACTGGTGCTGTAGTCACGGCCTTAAACTAAATGCCAAAAAATGTATAGTCATCCCTTTTGGAAAAAACAAAGTACCCAGAAATTATCACATAGACAGCAACCCACTAAGTACAGAAAAAGTAATCAGAGACCTAGGGACCCAAGTAGACAGCGACCTCTCATTTGACACCCACGTTGCCAAAGTGGTTAGAAAAACATTCTACCTTGCACACCTCATCATGAAGGGATTCACATCCAGATCCAAGGATGTCATTGTACCCCTATATTCCTCCCTCATCAGACCCATGATTGAGTACAATGCCCCATTTGGTATATACCTCACCCGGCATTTGCAACAGCTGGAGAGACCACAAAAGTACCTCACCAAAAGGATCAAGGGTCTCCAACATATGTCTTATTCTGCCAGACTAAAGAAACTTCAGCTCTATTCAGTAGCATACCGCCTGCTCAGAGGTGATCTCTGCCTGACATACAAGGCCATGTCCAGTCAGGATCTGATGGACATGCTCCACCTCAAAAAATCCAAATCCATCAGGACCACGAGAGCTAAAGACTTAAACCTCGGCACAAGTATGAATAGGACTTGCTGGAGGGATAGATTCATAACCCAGAGGCTTCCCATGCTTTGGAACAGGATCCCAGTTCGTATTAGGCAGAGCCCCTCACTGACTCTCTTCAAGAGAAATCTTGATGAGGGATGGGAGATCGTAAGTTTACCCCAGGGGTCACATCTGTGTCACTGCTAGACAGGGGCACAGTAAACTAATTCTATTATATAAGGGGACCTTCACTGTGTCACTACTAGACAGAGACACAGTATTCTAGATTTATTCTGTACATTTTTGTACCATTTCATGGGGTGGCAAAAGCCATATCACTATGGCTAGGCTTACAAATGCCCCAGGGCAGATAGCCTAGTACTTTACTATGAAACTATGAAACTATAAAACATGACCTCCATCATAGGGGTTGGGAGGGTGGCCTAATGGTTAAGGTGCTTGCCTTACAAGCACAAGTTGCAGGGTTTGAGTCTCACAAGGGATAATTGGTTAGGCTTAAAATGGCTCGTAAGGGCAGTTAGCTTAGTACGAACCTATAATCCCTTATAATCCCTATAATCAACTCACAACAAGTGCTAACAAAGTCACTAGAAAAACTAGGGAATTTGACCACAAGTAACCTCAAATATTCAACACCTTCATCAATAGGTATACTAGTATAAAGGGATTTAACATCCAAAGTGAAAGATGTTAAGTGTCCGAAGGGAAAGACTACAACAAATCCAAAATATTGCAAGAAACCTTAGCAAAGCTGTCACGTTTCTGTACCAGGAGGTTAAAGAACTATCTAAAAATAATGAGATATCTTCAGTTACACTCCCAGAGGCAGAAACTATAGGTCTAAAAGGCAGTGGAAAAGCTGACTATGTAGTTTTGAAACTCCAAAAATAACTGCTATTTTAGAATATACATCAAAAAGAAACTTATAACAATCAAAATAAAGCAAACCATTGGCAAACAAATCAAGTAAAACATTATGAACAAATTTATATCGGAAATGAATGTCAGCCAAAGTCACAGACCTATACTCAAAAATGAATTATTTAACATCTTCTCAATTTCATTAATACAGTCAAATTGATACATGATAACTAAACCACTGCCTTTATCAGCTTTCATAAACTGTAAATCAGTTTGGGTACTAAATTCAGTCAACACTTTCTTTTCTTTGTTAAGCTAAAAATCTTACTGCCATCTTTACCTTCTGCCATCCGCAAAATGTCCTACTCACACAAGTCATGAAAGGCAGAAATAGTAGCCTGTAATGGAGGGTTAAAACAGCCAGACTTTTTAAAAACACAATTATTGTTGTATTCAATGTCATGAAATGCGTAAGCTAGATTAAGCATTCTGCAAAACAGTTTCACATTCAGCAAAGTATTTTTAACTCTAGCTTTCTTGCTAGGAATAAAAGACAAACTTTTCTGTAGAAGGCTGATTTCTGTACTGTTGAAGTTCTCTTTAGTAAAATTAAAAATGTTGTCCAATAACAAACTACAGTTTTCGAAAAATTTGTTCTTAGGACCAGCAATTAGTAGCTCCACTTCCACTGCCTGCCTCTGCCCCTGTTGGACTGGATACCTATGGTCAATGGGGTGCATTGATTCTTTGGAAGCATCATGCTACACTGAATGGAAGTAATCCATTTGTTGGCTATCCTCTCCAAACTCCTTAACAGCTCATTGTACAAACAGTCATTCTGACCATGCTGTCCCACATCTCCAACCACCTCCAAGTTAACTTCAGAACCATCAACACTGAAAACTTTGTTTACACCACAAACACCAGGTAGTGGAACAGCATTCACTGCACCATAAGCAGTAGTGTCCCTAAAAAATATATTTTTTCTTCCACTATAATGTGGGGAACCCTATTTAAATTGGTGAAAATAGTGTGAACTTCAGCTTTAACATACTCATGAGTCAAACATTTGGAAACACTAGAATCCAGGGCTTGGATTTCTGTGTTAAGAGACTGCATTGCAAGTTTGTTGTGCTCATTTAACAGTTTCAACAGTTTCAGCCTTGTATCATTGAAAAACTAAGTCAAATACTTGTAAAAAGGGTTATCAGGAGACAGACCATTAGGGGATTTGTAAAGACTGGTAGAGATGGGTGAAGGCTGCCAGCCTATCCAGATAGAATTGTGCAGATAATTTTATCATTTCTAAATATGAATGTTGAACTACAAGCTTATATTTTTAAATGAAAGAATGTGCTGTGAAATGTTGAACTTAAAACAATGTGGCAACATTGCCTTCTGCTGTAAAGAAAGCTAAGTCAAGCATTTTGTTTTGGTCTTTTGAAATTACAATTATTTCATGGCTGCCTTTGATGGTTTACAATTTGGCTCCAGCCGGGCTAGAATAAGGCTTCCTGCCTATTGCTTTAAGACTAAATTTAATGACCAGAATTTACATGTGGAATGTCCTTTATTACTCTAAGTGTAAATAATGTAATTGCAGTTTCTGTCAGCTTGGGAACACCAGAAAAGTGTGAAATGATGTAATGTTTTATCAGGACTGCAGTTTCCAATTAAACAGTGAGAATCAGAGATTATTAAGCATTTTTGTCTTGAACATCCAACTCAGCACTGCATTATGCTCTCTTTATGTAAGTAGCATGTTAGAACTGTGTTTCCTCCTAGATGTAGCTAGGAATTAGAAAGTTTAGACTAATTGTTCTCTGATGTCAGAACTGTACTACTGAATTATTTTAAGTATTTCTGTGCAATCTCTGAACTCTTGACTAACACTGACTGTGTAGTAGAAAGTAATGTCTTGTGGTTTTAATTATTTATTATTAAATATTTTAAAACATTTTAACTGTGGCTGATTTGTGTAGAGATAAGTTAAGCTCTAAGAGTACATTGCATGTATATAAGGATCCTGTACCAGTTCAGTCTAATAAGTCTTGAGACTGTTTAGTCATACTACCAATTGGATAATAATATTGCACAGTAATAATTGGACACCCTTTTAAGGGCCTTTGAGTAGCTGATAATTATTAGCTGGGTGGTGGCAGGGTACTAACATATAGTCTGGGTAAAAGGGGCACAGCTGGAAAACCTGTACCAGCCTTCACCAGAAGTGTCTGTGTGGTTGTATAAAATCTTATCTCAAAGTGTGTGTATGTGTCAGATATGAAGCACTGGTTGGAAAGAGAGTGTGCTGGATATTTTAGCTTGCTGAGCTAGGCTGAGATCTGGATCCTATAGCTATGCCAGTGGGGAGTCTTATTGGGGACCTGGAGAGCAAGGGAGCAACCAGCCCTGGGCTGACTGTGATCTCTTAAGGGAAATTGTGCTTTACTGTGTGTATTTTTTATCCTTTACTCATATATGAGATACCCTGTCTGGTGTTAGTGATGAGGATTGAGACTCCTTGATTGCTGGACCAGGGCACGGGAGTCACATATTAATTAGTGGCAGTGGTTGGGATATCTGCAGATATTGTTTGGCAGCGGTGGGATATCCACATCACATATTAATTAGTTGGCAAAAACTAATTGACTTGTAGTGGTGTGGGTAGAGTGAATCATGTAGCTTGTGTACAGTGAGCTTTGAAGGTGTTTTGTATTCTAAATCAGCCATGCAGTGAATACTCAGAGTTCAGATCACAATTGTTTTATTTTTTTTGTTAGCTTAGTTAGTCAGGGTGAGCAGGCAGCATGTCAGCAGAGGAGTATGGGAAGCTGACAAGGAGCCAGCTGGCGAAGATGTGCCAGGATAGGGGACAGGTGCATGGAAACCTGACTAAGGCAGACCTGATTCCAGCCTTGGTTACAGCTGCATCAGAAAAAAGCAACCAGGAGGACAATCAGACTGGCAGTGGAGATATAATACCCTATGAGAATGAACAGCTCAACCTTTCTGCAGTGGACTTAGAAATTCAGCTAGAGCTAAAGAGACTTGAGTTGGAGGCCAGGCATGTGGAATTAGAAGCAAATGAAAGACTGACATTTGTAGGCTGAGGAGAATGAGAAACTGTTACATCTGCAAGCTGAGGAAGAAGAGATGCAGAGGCAGCATGAGAAGGAGATGATGATTCTTTGCCAGAGTCATGGAGGTAATGGGGAAGGGAGTAACTGGACCCCAGAAGTACAAAAGTTCAGTAAATTTCTTCCACAGTTTAAAGAGGGGGATAATTTTGATAGTTTCATTCATATGTTTGAGAGGGTATGTAAACAATATGGGGCTCTTGGTACGGTTCCTAACCCCCTTACTCCATGGTAAAGCTGTAACTGTTCTGTCCAAAATGTCTGACGTTGCATGTTTTGATTATATTGCTGTAAAAAATAGTATTTTAGAACTGTTTAATTTAACACCTGAAACATATAGGAAAATGTCTCATGAGCATAGACACAAGGCAGATGAAAGCATGTGTGAATATGTTGCTGAACTATGTACTTATTTCCATAGGTGGGTGAGTGGATATCAGGTCACCACTTTTGAAGGGCTGGCAGACCTTTTGGTGAGGGAACAAGCACTTAGCACTTTGTCTGAGGACATGAGGATCTGGTTAGCTGATAGACAATGTGCTACTTCGGATGAGTTGGGGAAGAGGGGAGACCTATACCTGGCAAGCAGGGCAGCTCTGCACAGGCAGGAGAAACCCAGTACTGCTCATGGGTCTAAAGGAACTCATGGTGGGCAGCATAGACTGCCCCAAAGGAATCTGCCAGTAGCAAGGGAAGCCACTAGTCCAGGTACACATCCAGGATCTAAGGGTTAAATGTTTTGAATGCAACCAGTGGGGCCATGTGGCATACAGGTGTCCATGGAGGGAAGGTGGGGAACCAAATGTGTGGGAGCCAGTAAGTGGGAAAGACAAAATGCCAATAGTAGGTTGTCTTGAGACAACAGGGGTACCAAACTACCATCCTGTAGATGTTCTGATAGGGAAGGATTTGGATGAGGAAGTACCCTGTGCTTATGCAGTTACATATGGTCAGGCTAGGAGACAAGCATGTGGGTCTGGTAGCCTGGGGGAGATCCAGACAGACTGCAAACTTGCAACCAGGACTGGTGAGGTGGTTACGTCAGGGAGGGAGCTACACTGTAGTAGTGAGCCTGAAGGCCACTGCTGCTTGGGGGTACTGATGGTCCCTTGGACAGAGTGACTGCAAAGGTAGAGGTGAGTAGTAGTATCCATGCTGACAGTGAGGCACCACTGTTAGAGGATGCCAGACTTCCTGTGGAAGGGGAGCTGGGAAGGATTAAAGAGGAGAGTTGAGACAGTCTCAGCTCACAGACCCTACATTGCAAGGCATGAGGCAGATAGCTAGGGAGGCACCTGATTCTCAAGGAAAGGAGGAATCTGTATACTGGGACAAAAGGTTACTATACAGAAAGTGAACCCCTGATGGAGGGCTAGAAGGTGAGAAAGTACAGCAGTTGGTAGTGCCTAGAGCCTGCCATCTGACGCTTATAGCCATAGCCCATGATATTCCCTTTGCAGGTCATGTGGGCATAAAACGTACAAAGAGGCATATTATGTAGAACATCTACTGGCCTGAAATTTCCAGAGATGTAACAGGGTACTGCAGGACCTGTGAGCAGTGCCAAAAGGTAGGCAAGGCAGGAGACAAGGTGAGAACTCCTTTGATGCCTTTGCCTCTGATTGAGGAGCCATTTCAGAGGGTAGCTATGGATATTGTGGGTCCTCTGCATACCTCAAGTTCCACAGGGAAAAATTATATCCTAGTGGTAGTGGATTATGCTACACGATACCCTGCGGCAGTGGCTTTGTCCTCCATTGAGGCAGAGAAGGTGGTAAATGCTTTGTTAGAGATTTTCAGAAGGGTAGGTTTCCCAAAAGAAATACTGACTGACAGAGGTGCCAATTTAATGTCAGACCTGCTGGCTTGTCTTTGGAAGTCCTGTGGGATGAAGCACATGAAGACCACCCCCTACCATCCCCAGACTAATGGGCTTGTTGAGAGGTTAAACTCTACAGTCAAGTCCATGCTACAGGCATTTGCAGATCAGTTTAAGAGGGAGTGGGACAAACATTTGTCCCATCTGTTGTTTGGTTACATAGAGGTTCCCCTGGAATCCAAAGGTTTTTCACCCTTTGAGTTGCTGTATGGGTATAGGATGAGGGGACCTCTAGATTTAATTTGAGATGAGTGGAAAAGTGAGTGCGAGTCTCACAAGGAGTCTGTTGCGGTATACATCCTAAACCTCAGGACAAGGCTCAGGGAACTCATGGAGTTGGTCCAGGAAAACCTGGCCCAACAACAGAAAAAGGTGTAGTATGACAGGAATGCTTGAGCTAGACAGTATGCTGTGGGGCAGCAGGTAATGGTTCTCATTCCTGTCAGACACAACAAACTAAACTGCAAGCAGCTTGGGAAGGACCCTACAAGGTGGTAAGGAAGGTAAGTGATGTTAACTACATAGTGGAACTGCTAGGCAGACAGCAGGGGCACAAATTGTACCATGTTAACATGAGGCAACCTTACCATGATAGGGAGGCCCTTGTGCTGAGCATTTCCAGTGGATTGCAGAAGGAGTCTGAGGGAGATCTAGGGACTGATCTCCTCAGTGAGGCTCAGGCTGACACTTTAGTGAAAGGGGTAGCAATGTCCCAGCAGCTATCTCCTACCCAGGTTTGTGAAATCCGAGCCATGTTGCAGGAATTTGGGGACATGTCCACTGGGAAACCAGGGTGCACCCACCTAGTGCAGCACCAGGTGGACACAGGACCCCAAAGGCTTATTATGTAGGCCCCTTATAGGGTGCCTGTGAGAGTCAGACAGACCCTGAGGGATGAGGTACAGGAGATGTTGGAACTAGGGGTGATTCAAGAATGCAACAGTCCCTGGAAGGAATAAGGATGGCAGCACCAGGTTCTGTGTGGTCTACAGGAAATTAAATAGTCACAGAGAGTTGAATGCTTACCCCATGCCTAGGACAGATGAGGCCCTAGAACAGCTGGGTGGGGCTAAGTATCTTACAGCCATTGATCTTACCAAGGGTTACTGGCAGGTGACCTTGACTCATAGTGCTAGAGAGAAGTCAGCCTTTGTGACTCCTTTTGGCTTGTATGAGGTCACAAATATGCCCTTTGTAATGAATAATGCCCCAGCGACTTGCCAGAGGCTGGTAGATAATATCCTAGCAGGAGCAGGAGGGTTTGCCCTTGTTTACCTAGATGGTATTGCCATCTACAGCCATTCCTGGCCAGAGCACCTTCAGCATGTCAGTGAGGTGCTGGGCAGACTACACAGGGCAGGGTTGACCATTAAGCCAAGCAAATATCAGGTGGGTATGGCAAAGGTCTCCTATCTGGGACATAGAGTGGGGAGTGGTAAGATAAGGCCAGAACCTGCCAAAGTGGAAGTCCTTCAGGCATGGCCTACACCTGTTACTAAAAAGCAGGAGGGGGCATTTTTAGGGACAGCAGGGTACTACAGAAAGTTTGTCCCCAGTTATAGTACCATAGCTGCTCCCCTCACAGATCTAACAAGGAAGAATAGGCCTGATAAGGTAGTGTGGACCCCAGCATGTGAGCAGGCATTCCAGAAGCTTAAAGAAGCTTTGGGAGGATCCCCTGTGTTAACCAGTCCAGATTACAGCAAAGCATTTGTTGTGCAGGTGGATGCTTCAAACCATGGGGTGGGAGCTGTACTTAGACAGATTTTTTCAGAGGGGGAAGAGCACCCAGTGGTTTATCTCAGTCATAGGCTCCAAATCAGGGAGGAATGCTATGCAGCTGTAGAAAAGGAATGTTTACAATGCCAATGCAGGTGGGCTCTCAAGACAGGGAATGGGGTGAGGTACACTCAGATAGACCTAACCCTCTCAAGTGGTGTTTCTCAAGGGTCACTTGAAAAACTAACTTGAGTTCAACGTGGGGGGAAATGTGAAGGTTGGTAGAGATGGGTGAAGGCTGTCAGCCTAGCCAGATAGAATTGTGCAGATAATTCTGTCATTTGAAAATATGAATGTTGAACTACAAGCTTGTGTGCTGTGAAATGTTGAACTTAAAGCAATGTGACAACATTGCCCTCTGCTGTAAAGAAATCTAAGTCAAGCATTTCTTGTTGGTCCTTTGAAATTAAAATTATTTCATGGCTGCCTTTGATGTTTTACAATTCGGCTCTGACCGGGCTAGATGAAGGCTTCCTGCCTATTGTTTTAAGGCTAAAGTTAATGACCAGAATTTACATATGGAATGTCCTTTGTTGCTCTAAGTATAAAAAGAATGTAGATGCAGTTTCTGTCAGCTGGGGAACACCAGGAAAGTGTGAAATGATGTAATGTTTTATCAGAACTGCAGTTTCAATTTAAATAGTGAGAACCAGAGATTATTAAGCATTTTTGTCTTGAACATCCAACTCAGCACTGTCTTATGCTCTCTTTATGTAAGTAGTATGTAAGAACTGTGTTTTCTTCTAGAAGTAGCTTGGAATTAGAAAGTTTAGACTAAGTGTTCTGTGATTTCAGAACTGTACTACTGGATTATTTTAAGTATTTCTGTGTGATCTCTGAACTCTTGACTAGCACTGACTGTGTAGTAGAAAGTATTATCTTGTGGTTTTAATTATCTATTATTAAATATTTTAAAACCTTTTTAACTGTGGCTGATTTGTGTAGCGATAAGTTAAGCTCTAAGAGCACATTGCATGTATATAAGGATCCTGTACCAGGTCACTGTAATAAGCCTTGAGACTGTTTAGTCATACTACTAATTGGATAATAAAATTGCACAGTAATAATTGGACACCTTTTAAGGGCCTTTGAGTAGCTGATAATTATTAGCTAGGTGGTGGCAGGGTACTACTGTATAGTCTGGGTAAAAGGAGCAAAGCAGGAGAACCTGTGCCAGCCTTCCCCAGAAGTGTCTGTGTGGTTGTATAAACTCTTATCTCAACGTGTGTGTGTGTGTGTGTGTCAGCTACTTGGGTAGGGACACGAAGCACTGGTTAGACAGAGAGGGTGCTGGAGAATTTAGCTTGCCTAGCTAGGCTGAGATCTGGGCCCTATAGCTGTGCCAGTGGGGAGTCTTATTGAGGACCTTGAGAGCAAGGGAGCGACCAGCCCTGGACTGACTGTGATCTCTGTGTGCTCTTAAGGGAAATTGTGCTTTACTGTGTGTATTTGTTATCCTTTCCTCATATATGAGATGCCCTCTCTGGTGTTAGTGGTGAGGATTGAGGCTCCTTGATTGCTGAGCCAGGGCACAGGTGTCGCAGAACTTATAAACCCTAAGGCCCTTCAGAATAATCTTTAAATTGATACACTCCAAAAATAAACGTTTGCGCAGAGCAAACTTTGATATTTGTTTTGTTTCCTGTTGAATCTCCTAAGCAAGTCGTGCACATTCACACTCTCAGCATCATTACTGAACCATATACTTTTTACACTTAATGGCCCAAAAGGGTTAGGCAAGTTTTCAAAAAAAATATCACACCCAGTAAAGTTGTTATCAGCACATTCCCTGGTTCTAAAAACTGGACCACCTCAATTAGAGTGATCGCCACCATAATAGCTACTTCCATTCAGTGGAGCATCAGAGGAAGACTGAGGGTCATCAAAAATGCACTGCTGACTGCATTTCCACAAAAACAGTGAAACTGAGGACTATAAATTGTCCAAACTGCTTTTCAAACCTTCCATAGTCAGTTGGAAGCAATAATGTAAAATATCACAAAAAGCAAGACATACTATAAGTCACTTCAAAATAGACACAAAAATAACCTGAAACTATTCTAGCCATCCATAAATAAACTACTACACCCTGGCCAAATTACAGCTCCTACCTACACAACCAATAACACCACTGACTCAATCCAGACATACTTCATCTCCTACTTCTTTTCAACAATAATGCCCCTGACTAAGGTAAATTCCTCAGTTATCCTGCCAACACCTACAAATTGTCTACACTGCTCACAACTTAATTTTAGTCCAGTTCCTACCTCCACTCTCAGACAGCTTCTGTCTAATCTAAAGTGAGCAACCGTTGCTGCTGATTAACACCCCTCTGACTACTTAAAAATAGCTGCTGACCCAATCTTCATACTAATAAATAAATCTATATCCAAATATTGCATCCTATATATCAGTAAAAAATCATTTTATCATACCATTACATAAAGGTGGTACATGCATAGACCTCAATAACTATAGGGCCATAACAAACCCCTCCATCAAAAATAGTAGAGAAGCGCATTCATGCCCAACTCATACAACACCTAAACACTAATAATCTCCTCTCTAAAACACAGCAGGGTTTTACACCCCACAATAGCACAACCTCTGCCTTCCTTTATTTTCCTGATACCGTAAACCAGCATAGAAATAACAATAAATTAGTGTCAGTCTTGTTTCTAGCTTTATCTAAAGCTTTCTGCACAGTATCTCACCAGCAACTGCTTCATGAACTTGCATTTATAGGTCTATCACAATCCTCCCTTTGACAGAGAGACAACAAGCAGTTACATGGTAACAAGAATTCAAATCCTTTCTTACAGTCACAGTAGGAATTTCACAAGGCCCCATACTAGGGCCTCTTCTCTTTAATGTCTTTGTTAACAAACTCCACACTTATGTGGGTAAGGCAAGAATTATACAATATGCAGAAGATTCACCTTTAGTATGTAAAGACCCAATATTACCTGAACTCCAAGAAGTCACTCACACTTCTTTCTCTTTTACTGAGACCCCATGAAGAACTTAAAACTGCTTCTCAACCCTACCAAAATAAAGTTAATGCTTTTCACACTAAAGCAATATCACAACTGAATACAGCCTTTTAGAGTCATAGCTGCTAAAAATGCTAGTCTAGAATTGCGCTAGTAACCCATACTAAACTATTAGGCATTCAAATAGACAACCATAAATTTCATCTAAGTGTACTTCAAACTTAGAAAAAAAAAACACCAGCAGCTGCGTTCCCTCTGAAGAGTCAAACACTACTAGACCTAGCTGACACAGCAAGAAAAACTCTAGCCATAGCCTACTTAGTACCATCCCTTCTTGATGTTTCTCCTATCCTTACTAATAAGTGTGACACTAAAGACCAAACTAGCCTTCTGTTAAAGTAAAGTTGCACATTTTACTACCAGTGCTACACCGTGAGACTTTAAAACAACTAAACTGACTACAACTTAAATGCCTCACTTTCTCTCAAGTACTTATTGAGTATAAACAAATATATTTTCTTAAAAAATGCCAACATTAAAAAATATACTACTGCCTTATGCTCCTTTAAGTGATCTCAGGTCTGCTGAAAAATGCCACCTAAGTTCCGTTAAATCTAAGAACTCATCAGAAGCCTCACTGCACTCCTGCTATGTGTCCAGAATGCTATACCCACAAAATTAAAAGTGATGCACAAACTACCCTGTTTCAAAATAGAGCTCAAACAATACCTAAATCTATCCTGGACATACTTACGCTCATTTCCAGGCTGAAATTTTCTCCCATGACCGCACTCTTTTCTTCAATCTTTCAACCTTCTTGTCCAAGATACCATCTCCCCCTAGAACCTCTTTGACATTTATTCATTTCACTTCATACCTTGAATGTCATTTCTGTATTCTCTCAGTCTCTGTTTATAGAAACAAATATATTTGCCCTTAAGCCAACAACTGAAATCCCCTTTCAGTCTCCTTCACCTTACCCACCAATTTTTCTCAAGTGTTTTTTTTTTGATAATCTCCCTAATTTTATTTTTCTCTATGAAACTTCTTCAACCCTTTCCCTAAATCTCATGCTCAGTACTCAAACATATATTTCTCTCTAAGATAAATAGCATCATCCATCAATGTTATAGCATCAATGTCTCATCTTACCTTAAAGATCCTAGACCCTTGTATAAATTCTGTTACAGATTAAGTACTTTCTACATCAAATGTTATGTATGAACTCTTCCTTCATCAATCTGTCTATAACCCATTCTGTCAACCCTGTGTTTTATTGTAACTCATGAATATAAATATGCACACTGTGTAATTGTGCTGAAAGCAATATTGCTCTTAAAAATGCAACGTTTAATTACATGTTTATATAATGAAGATTTTCTCCTTGAGCTTCTGTTGAAAATGAATTATACTCAGTCAGACTTTTCCAGGTCAACAAATGCAATCAATCAGTCAATCAATAAATAAACAAATAATACATATATGCAAAGAGGGTAGGTAAAAAGAAAACATCATTTTAGTATAATTTCATTAGTTTTTTGCATGGATTTTTTGACTTTTGTAAAATTTAGTTTGATGCCTTTAATGTAAGGAAGGAGAGGTAAGTACATTTTGCGCACATATTACAAGAAAACAGAACAATTAGAATAGATATATCTTAAACATAGATACTTTGGTACTGTGTGTTATTTGTCATAGATACTTAACTGTGTAACTGTCTTAGATACTTAACTGTGTGTTGTCATAGATAATTAACTGCGTGTTATCTGTCATAGATACTTAACTGCATATTTGTCGCACATGCTTAACTGTGTATTTGCCATAGATACTTAACTATGTATCTGCTATACATAGTTAACTGTACGTTATCTGTCGTGCATACTTAACTGTGTATCTGTCATAGTTACTTAACTGTGTTAACTGTCATAGATACTTAACTGTATTTTATCTGTCTTAAATACTTGTTTTTTGTTATTTGTCATAGATACATAACTGTGCATTATCTATCATAGATACTTAACTGTGTGCTATTTGTCATACATACTTAACTGTGTTATCTTTCTTACATACTTTGTGCGTCATCCATCATAAAATATTTAACTGTGTGCTATCTGTCTTAGATACTTAACTGTGTGCTATATGTCATGCATACTTAACTGTGTGTTATCTGTCTAAGAAAAGACTGTGTATTATTTGCCTCAAATACATAATTGTGTTGCCTGTTACAGATATTTAACTATGTATTATCTGTCTTAGATGCTTAACAGTGTGTTATCTGCCCCAGATGACTATCACACCTCAGCTACAGAGAATGGTCAACAGCTACAAGTCTGCACCTAAGCAAAAGCAAGCATTTCAGGCTTAACCATTAGATGTACCCCCACAGAAATTCACCATCCACACGTAATTTGTCATATTATGAATTCATTTTCTTTCTCTTTAGTATCATTCCAAGTGTGGCATGCACAAAGAACTTATTTACATATCAGCATCTTGCTTTTCTGGGTTTGTTTGCTTCCATTCTCAGTCACACTATTTTCTCTAAAACTACTTATTTTCTGCAGACATTCATCACAGCATTGGGTACATTATGCTTCCTATAGCAGGTGGACGCATGCCAAGGATATTAAATTATGTCTATGAACAGAATTAGCAAAAATCTGTTAGACTATAGCACTAGTCAACTCATGCTGAATATAAGATGCTAGTCATGGGCAATCATTTCCCCACAGCATGAATTGAATGTGTGATCGGAAATCAAAGATTGCATTCCTTCAGGCCTAACATTCACCTGTTCCACAAATGCTATATCAGAGATGGTCATTAACAAAATGCAAGTAATTCAAGAAGACAGAAAGATGCTGTTGCTAGAGGACAATTAGGAAATTAAATAATTTCCTTAAAAGGCAGTGGAAGTAGAGTATCAAAATAAATGAGCCCATCATTACAGTGTAGAGTATCAACATAAATGAGCCTCTCACTACAGTGCAGAGTATCAACATAAATGAGCCCTCATTACAGTGCAGAATATCAACATAAATGAGCCTTCATTACAGTGTAGAGTATCAACATAAACAAGCCTCTCACTACAGTGCAGAGTATCCACATAAATGAGCCTCTCACTACAGTGCAGAGTATCAACATAATTGAGCCTCTCACTACAGTGCAGAGTGTTAACATAAATGAGCCCTCATTACAGTGCAGAATATCAACATAAATGATCCTGTCACTACAGTGCACTATGCTGACATACAGTGATGTCAGGGAGATGAAATCCTTGGCTGCACAATTAAAACACAAGGTATGTAAATTACTTATTAGGCCATTTTGTGGTGCTATCGATTTATAGTGATAAGGAAACATTAATACTGCAGAAATGGTCTAGAAATATTTTTAGAAAAACATTTGTTTCAGGATGTGGTTATCCTTTAATGATTCAGTTTAATGTGAAGCTCATTCCTAGCCATATTCAGGCATGGCTTGAACTAGAGGATGGAAAATCATAGATTTGACCACTGGGATGGAGCCAATGTTGCTAGTGGACAGGGGCAGCCTTAGAACATTTGATGTGTATAAGCCTGTAGTATAACAGTAAAATTACTTGGGGAATTGACAAGGCAGCAATATTTTGGTAAATTTAGGGTAAGCTTGACTAGGCTTAAAATGGTGATAGTCTAGTAACCACCAATAACCTATAAGTTGTATAACTTTAAGATGGAGTTACTTGTGTCATACATCTAAGCAGGATGGCTAAAATGGGCACATTATATTGACTTTTGTTATAAAGATACTGAAGAAGGCGAATGAACAGAAAACTGTCATTGCAGATCTGAAATGTTCTGAGGGACAATTTTGTACCAAAATGAGACATTTAGTTCTATTCAATAAGTAATCACTACTTGTGAAATAAACTGCTCTCTGTGCTAAATCTGCAAAAGAAAAAGAAAAGCAATGTTCTTCAGCAGATTCTTTTGTCCTTAAGCAAATAAAAATCTATATAAACATCAAGTAGTGACAAGTAAATTATGAGTTGCTGCTTTGAACAGCAGTATGCATTTATGTCTACCTGTAATGGAAATTATGAGTGGTTACTCCTATGGTGTGGTAATACCAAGAGATTAATAATTTATAGATTTAAAAGAAAAAAAATCTGAGCTGTAAAGTCAAACATAAGAATGGATCTAATTCACTAATTAATTGTTTAGTACAGTGCTATTATTTCTCTATAGGGTGAAAAATGCATTTAGTATTCAACTTTCTTCATGTCTGTATTTACATAATGTTTTACATAATCTGCAAAGCTTGCCTTATTATAAGAAAAGCTAAGAAAAATAGATTATTTATAAAAGGCATAACTTGTAAAGCAGTTTTTAAAAGGGTGGCATTTGATATCCAATACATTATTTTCTATGAAAATTTCTGCATGTTTATATTAGAATTTATTACCTTAAATTGCTTATAATCCACTATTACTTGGTATTAACAGCTTGCAGCATATGCAGAATTAGTTTTGCATCCATCCACTTACTAATAACCTGCTTTATACATTACATGGTCACAGGAATGCCAGAACCTGTCATGGCATTAATCGGGTCCAGGGCATTAAAATCCATTTCAGACAGGGCACCAGTATACTATACAATGAATGTTCTTACACACTCAGTCATTACACACCCATATCTATGTGCAGTTGTATTTTACCTGCTGCATGTCTTTGAAAGATGGAAAGAAACTAATGAACCCAGCAAAAACATGTGAAGGTGGAAGGACGAACTGCCGACACTACACAGATAGTCCACCATCTCAAAATCAGTCAGAAGAACCTTTTTCTATGAGACAGATTTAAAGACCTATACATCTGTGCTGTATGCCTTGTACAATAAACTACTATACTTACAATTGTTTGTTTAATATTACATTGATGATTTTAAAGCAAACATACTGTATGTGGAAGATGGCAGCTTAAAGTATTTTGATTTATTATGCATAAAAATCATCAAACATACAATAAAATTACTAAACCTGAGATTCAGAAAAAATATTTAATCGCAACAAAACCGTGCAATGAGGGGCAAAGTGCAGGGTGGGAACAATTCAGAGATATGTTTAACAAGACTGTGCTAGGCTGTGAAATGGCACCATTACTGCACAAATGATTGTGCTAGGCTGTGAAATACCACCACTAGTGTGCAAATGATTGTGGTAGGCTGTGTGATACCACCACTACCATGCAAATGAATGTATAATGACAGAAATGAACAAAAATATTAAAATGAGGTTCACTGTGAATGCAAATGAAGGTAAGCATGGTGGAGTGATTCAGAAGTGCATAAAGCTTACATGACAAGATGTGACTGTAATGAAATGAGGTACTGCTAGCCATGCCAGGAGAAGTATGGCAACAGATGTGTAACATATGCAAGCAGAGCTATCTGGAGTTTTGTAAAGAATTATATGTCATATGTGTTTCAGACTGATTTGCACAGATGCTTGTGTTTAAAAATGTATTTGTGAAGTTGCTTGTGTTAAAATGTATCAACAGTGTGACCTACTGGAGAGAAAAGAAATGTCCATGTATTATTGCAACTGAATTAGATGCATATGTTTTAACATAAGATACTAGAAGAGAAGAGGTTAATCACAATCCAGCTGCAACTAACTTTGAAAAATAGTTTAAATTAATTTAGGACATAAAGATTGTATCTTACAGTTCTGGTTGCAGCCCAAGACATAATCTCTAGCAAACCAAGTATTAGGGAGCCTTCTTTATTGTCTCTAGCAGGGAGCTAATTGTTACTCTGGAAGGGTAGACAGTTGAAATTGTTTTATGACTTCAAGCAGCTACAGAAGATCTGAACAAAGCTCTATTTGTGTGTGTGGAAGCACATATGTGCTAAATCCTGACAGCTTCTAGCAATGGGGATTACATGGGAAGCAGAAGTCAGATGACCAGATGTATGTCATGTCATTCTGCACAGAAATAAGATTTTAATATTAGAGGAGACTGAAGTCCAGGAGCAATCTGTTCTTGGAACCTGACAAAGAAGGAAGACCACTCACCCACTTCATCTTGCTTGCGCTAGTAAGTGTCTAGGGACTAGTACTCTTTAGATTAGTCCGGAAAATATAGTGAGACAAGTTAAGTATTGTTTTTCTGCAACTGTGTAAATCTTTCCAGCTGGATTTTTTAATATTTCCTGTGATGAAACTCTGATGTTTACTGTAAATAGTTATCTAGCATTTTCATGTTATTTTATTATTTATTATTGAATATATTTAAACTTCTCATTGTGGGTGGCCCTTATAGAAAATATTTAAGCTTTGAGAGTATTTGCATATATTTATTTGGTGACAACTCTGGCTACTCCTAAAAGTATTGATGTTTGGTCAACATTACCATTCTTATTAATATTACCTTCACACTGTATAATTTTATACCCTTTTAAGATCCTTATAGTAATTGATTGAACACAGTGAATCTATGTTATAGTCTGGGCAAAGTTTGTAAAGCAGGTAATCTGTACCAGCCTTTGCCAGGTGTGTGTATGCATGTGTGTGTGAAAATTAAATCTCAAAGGGTGTGTGTGTATCTGTGTCAGCTACATGGAGCAGGGACACAAAGCACTGGTTTCACAGAGAGGTTGTTGAACACAGCTGTGCCAATTGAGAGCCTTATTGGTGACCTGGGGAGAGACAGAGAGAGAAACCCAGACCCTGAGCTGACTATGTTCCCTGTGTGGTCTTACAGGAAATTGCGCTTAATGCAGAGAGGTCTGCATCTGGAAATAGTGAGTGTATCCATTTGTATCCCAAGTGAATGTCCCTCTCCAGTGTCAATGATGAGGATTCAGGCTCCATGATTACTGGCCAGAGTGGGGATGTCACAGTGACTGCTTGAGTTAAGGAGAAAACTGCCAAAATATGTTTGGGGAAGCTACTGCTTTAGTAGATATGTATGTGCAGGAAGTTGTTCCTGAAGGCTGTTGCCACTGTGATGCATGCCATTTCTTTGACGCCACTGAGTCATCCATCTCCACCTAACTTTCAATGCCTTCCATGGCACAAAAATGTGTTTACCTACACTGGAGTAGAGGTAATGGAGCAGGGTGCATTCTTGCAGAAGATACCACTGTTCTGGAACAGACTTCCCATTCACATAAAACAAAGCACATCTGTGTCCAGACTCAAGCACATCTTGGGTTTATGGAAAGGTAATAGAAAATTTACCCCACAACTGTCTCTTGTACTATTAATAGACATACTCAGTTGCTTAATGCTTTATCCCATGTATGGGTCCCCTTGGATTATATATGGTATGATCCCAGTTATTCTCACTTAGGTAATATATAATTATCACCCATGAGATGGTTGAGACCAATCTAACATCAAACTG
This sequence comes from Protopterus annectens, assembly GCF_019279795.1. Lineage (NCBI taxonomy): Eukaryota > Metazoa > Chordata > Ceratodontiformes > Protopteridae > Protopterus > Protopterus annectens. The sequence continues at coordinate 20,541,867 of NC_056731.1, forward strand.
GATAAGTTAATTTCAGCATTGAAAGGGAAATTGGCTAGATTTAAATGGCTTGCAATTGTGGCTATCCTATTAGTTACCCATAAGCCAATGAACCTATGTCTCAGCACCACATGAATAGGGCCTGTGTTACCTGTCACTTATGATGAGATACAAGGTATCTGTATGATTACCACACTTTCAACAGCAATCAGTATGAGATGACACTGGATTTTGTATTGATCGACAACAAGAGCCCACATTACCCTGTAAAGGAGACCATGCATAAGCACAATGATATCTGGAGCATGTCAAGTGTTCTGTGTGTCTTTGGTCCACAGCAGCACACATGCTGCATCAACCCAAAGTGTGGATGGGTACCAGTGTAATTCAGTGTCTGTTGTCTGTTCCCTGTGTCACATGTCTCGTGTATTTTATAACATGTACATATACTTCTTACTTCATATGATTACTGACTTGTTACTTCTAACACACTCACATGTGGATCTCCAGTCAAGCATACACTCACACTAACTGACTACACAAAATGGCACTGATCTCACACATGCTCAGTAACTTATATGCATGTGCTGTCTAGCTACAATGGCTGACTAGGTTCAATATACACACTGATCTACATCCTGAATTGTGGAAGTACGAGTTTTGTTGCCAAGCCGAATGACATAACTTAGCTCAGATGTTAGGTAGTTCCTCTTCAGGATGAATAAGGCGAGCTTCCTCAGGATTCACAATGTTTTCATTATTTCATGGATGAGGGGTTTTGTGTAAAGATGACTTTATCAAATCCACAATGTATTAAGTTAACAAATGTCATAATCACCTTTATTCATATACAGTATGTGGGAGGGGCCACTTATTAAAATAGTAGATATCTGTGGTTGGTGTAAAATATGCTGGGGGTTAAACACCTGATATGGTCCCCAAAATATTCTAATTAATATAGCTGCAACTGCAGACCAATAGGGAGGAAAAAACATTCAGATGTTTTACTTTATCAGTGTATCCTCACCCATCTAATTTTAATCAATGTTATTACCACATGAATACAATATAAGAAATGTAGGTATATCTTTTAAATATACAGTTTTTTCATGGTAATTAATTCAGGTATAAATACAGGAGCCTTATTTTTTAGGGTCTATGAAGAGGTAGTGGTCATACATTTACTGAACACATTTCTTACATGCTAACTTATGACACTGTGGGTTTGATAACGTCATTTTTAGATTAAAGTGCTCATCCATTGAATAATGCATCTTGAAACCTAAGGAGGTTTGCCTTATTGTTCTTGAAAAGAGAGCCAAGTACATAAAGGAACTAACTAACATTTTAGTTATGTGATATTTGTCAGCTTAACGAGAAAACTGATTTTAAAATTTTAATTGTATATGTAATGACCATTGGATTTAATTCATATAACTACGTTATGTTGTTTTTTTTTCTTTCTCACTGTTAATATCTATCAGATTTTAAGTCTTCAGTTTTCCATGCTACCTGTATATGACTAAGTATCGTAATTGCACTCTTATTGTATACAATGTCACTACCTGCTACTACTGTAAGAACTGTCTTCTAGAAGCATTGTTATACAAGATTATTGGTCTTGTCTCCCACTTGACCAGTTTATTCTGTTCTAGTCTTTTTACCATTATGAATGGCTGTTACTATTTTTTTCTTTATTGTATTATACAAATTTCTTTCTACTAGTTTACTAACAATGGAGCTTTTCTCCCCGATCCTCCACTGAAAAAGGGTTTTATGCCCAGTCGAACTCTCCCGGTAAACAAATGTAAAATAAATAAATAAACAGTGTCTCCTTTGTTTTATATTTAGTGTGTTGGTCCTGAGCCTCACTTAGGAGGGTCAGGTAGACTGGTCAGACCTGTTACACTCTAAGTGGTTTCTTTGCTTTATTTCCCTGAATTGTGGAAGTTCTACAGGACTGGCTGTTATTTTAAGTCATCAACCCTGCCAGTAACATATACTGTGAACATCTACAATATGTCATCCCAATAGTGTGTCCACAGTTAATATATAACCCCTGTTCTCACTACATATTTTGCCCAATAGTGGCTGAGACCTATAGTAATGCATTCATCAGGATGTCAGTGCAGTCCCCTAGTATTATCTTCATAGGGCTTCCTACATGGGCATGTGTGAAGGTCCACCTCCACCATCCCTTCCAGACATACATTACCATAGAACTGATTTAGTAAAACATTGTCCTAAGTCATACATCCAGACATACATTATAATAGAACAGATTTAGTAAGACATGGTCCTAAGTCGTATATCGAGACATATATTACCATAGAACAGATTTAGTAAGACAAGGCCCTAAGTGCTACATAGGCCTTATGATCATCCTAGTCCCTGAAAAGGACATGGCATTTATGTGTGCTGAAACCCATGTGAAACATTATCAAGTCAGGGAACTTAGTCAAGGTAGTCTAGGGCCCCAACCCTGTCCTTCACATACTAAGGCACATCCACTTTCTTCCCTAGCAATTCATCATAGTAGGTGATTTGAAAAGGTGAGTTGACACTCTGCTCTGGTCACATCATTGCAGCTTGTATGCTACATGGTACATTGCCATGACACTTCTAGTAGATACAGGTTACAAAATCCTACCAGCTGGTAAAAAGTACAGCTACTGTGTGTTTTTTCCCCTCAGCAGACAAAATGTAATATGCAAAAGTCACACACTGAGCAATAATTTCTGTACAGCTGTTAATTGTATAGAACTCCACCTAATAGATATGTGGTTGCATAAGTGAGTTATATTCAAATATACAATGCACTAAACAACTAAAGGGTATAACAGTGACTCTGACCCACTCAGTCTTCAGACTAAGCGCAGGTCGTATGCATCCCACTTATGACAACATACATCACACCATCCCATGTGGTAGTTAAATTCATTGCAATACATGCAGCCATCATATCAACTAACAAACCTTGGTGCATGCTCATAGTCCCTCAGACAGAATTTGCCAGCTGTGAATTAAAACCAGAAACTCAAACCCCTTTCCCAAAACAGTAAAATGTAGTTCAACAAACAGCATACATGTACAGCACATGTGCAAAAAATAAGCAAAAGTTGCATACACTAGTCTACATTCATTAACCTCACATGTGTTGTTGATAAAAGAAGACACTCAGAAGTTTGCTTCAAGTATGCACACTCTTTTTTCACAAGTAGTAGATTGCAAACCACTTTGAACAAACTAATGGCCACTGCTGATTTTATTGTGTGATGTTGAGGATCTTTTTGTGGTCATTAGGATAATAATGATTAGAATTAAAATATCTGAATTACACATTTTCTGCAATGTGTACTTTACCAGGGCTGCATAACAAAGCTAATTCTACATTGTGCACTGTCATGAGTACCTGCTAAGCACAATGTGTATGTATGGGCAGGCCAATGGACCAGGCAGGAGCAGGAGTAATACAAATGTATTATTATCACCTATAGTGGTGCTAAAGAGCAAAATGGAAACGTGGGTATGATGCAGCTCTTACACTCTACATATGTATAGTTTACATCTTAACACCATCCTGTCATGTCTAGTGTATTTGTGCTATACTATGGCACTGTGAAATATCATGCAAAATGAGTGCCCACTGCTGTTTGGCATATGTTGGTAGCAGTGACATATATGGACATGAGAAACCTATAATATTCCACTGGAGTGTACTTTGGTCAGTGGCTGTTGGTTCTAAAGACATTCAGGGTGTCAAAGTTTCCAGGTAGTGTTTTTAAAGGAGTCAAAAATATTTATGCACTTTATGTAGGTATGCCACTAGGAGCACTGTGGGAAACATATAAGGGTCCCCAGTATAAACTGAATGGCCAGCATAACTTTGCCAGGCCAGTAACTGCTGCTACTAGCATCAACAGTTCTGTTAAGTGAGAAGGGTCCTCTACATTGATCAGAAGAGGTGCCCCCTTGACCTTCTACAATAAAAGAGGAAGAGATCAGACAGCGATAATGCCATTGAGATGTAAAATAACTGAAATCAGTGAGAAATATGTGCAGAAAGGATAATTTATGGAACTTTATTAGAAACTTTATAAACATAACAGTTCAGCACTTTCATCTACTATAACAACCTAGACTTCATCAGAACTAGTGAACAAGCTGAAACTCTAGATTTAAATCGCAAACTTAACTAATGTCTGGTTGTCAGTTGACTAAGCATGTGTGGCATCTCTGTTCTCTCCATGGTATGATTCCCTTCAAAACTGGCAAGCAGAGCCTTTGAAAGAATTATTGCTATCTTTGTTTATTAGTGACATTAGCCTGTAATTACCTGATTCCATATTGCCTTTTTATCATTTGGGAGGTGTGTAGCATATATAGCTCTTTGACAGGACAGCTTCACCTCTAGCCCATTTCCTGTTTTATTTATTTATTTATTTATTTTGCTTTGATTTTTACTAGTGGCACCCCCGGATTCAAGAAAATCCATGCAAAAATAAGAGTATTCTTGCACGGAATGGTCTGTGTCCATTTAGCACAGCAGCACACCTTGAATATTCATAAAGGCATGCTGCTGTACTTCCTATACAGACACAAACCATGAACGAGTGCAAGGGGCATATCCAAATAGTGCACGGACACTAAAAATGTCTCCTGCACTCAGAAATTGCCATACTGCACTTTCCCAGCCGAACTAGAATAATATTAGAGATTTACTTGTCATATTATGCAAGTATTTCAGTGTCTGTGGATACTGAAATGAGATAATGATCATTTCAGTGTCTGCAGGCACTGAAAGAAACATTGGCATGAAGAAAGCAATGCAGGGGGTGTGTGACACACCCACTGCATTGCTAAAGTGCCGTATGATATCTCTGCAACCTGCTAAAGCAGGAAATGTGTGCAAATGCACAAGTAACGGGGGATAAATCCCTCAAAAAGTTAAAGTACACATATTGCACACTAAACATAGAAAGTTGATCGAGAACAGGTCATGCATTAGCATGAATTACTAAAGGGTAGAAGTCTGAAACCAAATGTATGCCAATATTCTCTTACAGTATTGCATGCTGACAAAGGCACAATGATGGGGTGAATAAATAATAAATTAGGGACATGCCTGGAAAAATTGCCCTCACACACTTAGAAAGTTGATAGAAAACAGAATATGTATTAGCAGGAGTCTCTGAAGGATAGAAGCCTGAAAGCCAAATGAATGCCACTATTTCATGATTGCAGTCCTCAATGAGTTGTCAGAACACCACAGGACTCACTCATATAACATAATGATATAATAATGATATATATTTTTTTCTAGCCTAAGGAATTTTTAAGGGTAGCTCTGTGGATGTGCTTGTTATGGCTGTCTGCTTAACATAGCTTAAACATCCCCTAGGAGATAAATGCAAATATACTGGTGAAATTTCCAAGCCAAGATAGTGTAGTAGAGAGAATCCTGACTTTAGCTGCAGTCATTCACTGTTTAAGTACCAAGACAGGCAACTTATGAGTACCAAGACAGGCAACTTATTTTTCTATGAGAAAGTATTGTTAAAATTATTTTTGTAAACTTAAATTATGTAGCAACTGTTTTTTTGTCAACCATGGTAGTGTAGTAGGTCCAAAAGTGAGATGTTAGTCTAGAAAAGATGTGAAACCCCCATATAAACACAAGTGCCCGATAAGTATAGTCACACAAGAATATAATTTAATGAAATCACATAGGGGAATGTCATGGAAGGTAAACATAAAATTATAATATGTCAGTAATGATGACTCCTGATACTTTATAAAATGAAATGTGAGCAATTGTAAGTAGTACTCAGCTATGCAAACCTGGTGTAAGCATTTCTTAAATGTAAATGCTAAGCAATAAGTAGCCCAGCTAAGTGGATTTGCGCATTGATAAGTAGTGCTCAACATCTGCCCCTTTAAGCACTGCAAACCTTAGCTAAGCGTGTTTGTGTGTCACTGCTTAGCTCAGCATATTCAAAATGGTCCAGTGATGGCAAAGGACAGGAATTTGGCTCTATTTAAACCTTGCAGGTGGGAAGACAGCCATAAGCAGTTGTAGCTCATCCTTGCAGGCAATATGGCTGGAGTAGGGGAGGGTTTGCCCTTTCAGATGCAATGCTGGGGCATTCAGGAGTCCAGACTCATGGTTGGACTTTTAGTGAAAGATCATGAGGAGAGACTGCTGCAGGGACAATACCAGGGCTACCAATACAAAGTGGAGGCCTGGGATTGTCTCACACATGATCTCACCAGTGCTACTGGCATCCCTCAAACTGGTGAGCAGGTCCAGCACCATTTTACTGACCTCAAGCATAGGAAGAGGGAGCTCTTGGACCAGTGGATCCAAGATGCATGGGCACAGAATATCCCAGAAGTGTGTAAGTATCAGTATCTATTAGTGTTCACCAATGTCCAGCCTGCGTATGTGAGTGATAGGTATGCATAAATGTTTCTTTATCTCCTGTACAGTTACAGATGGGAGGGCTGCGAACATAGACTCCCATTCCAGCAGGTTGCTAAAGCTGCACCAGGAGGCTGGTGAGTACAAATATAGCTTGCATTATTCAGGGCAAATTAAAAGAAAGGAGTAGAATGTCAACTGCCAGTAGGTTAAAATGTGTACTGTGTGTAATGAATAAATGAGCCGTTAGAAAAATAATACTGATGTACAGGATATCTATCAATAAAAGTGCCAGTACCCTTCAAAAAAACTAAAACCCCAGGCTGTTGTGTTTACTTTGGTAAGTGGTGGTATGAATATAAATGTGTACAGGTTCTGCACAGCAACTATGGCTTTGACAGCATGAATTACTTGAGGCTCATCTGACAAAAACTGTGGAGCTGTAAAACAGGAGATCAACTATTTTAAATGTTCCATGCACCAAGATCTGATCCCTGAATAGTAATCTGTAAACTAGTATGCTGTATCCTCTACAGCAGTGCTTAGTGTTAACCATCACTTTCCAGATTGTAATATGTCAAAGTATTAATACACAGTACAATAACTATCTGCCATGCATGAATGCCAGAATTACAAGACCAGATTGTCCAAGCGAGAGAGTATTATGCAGAAGACAGTCAAGCAGCAGACAGCAGTTGCTCAATACCTCATTGTGTTGAAACACAGCCTTTTTGCACAAACAGGCACGGTTTGAATCTCAGGAATGGTAATAAGCTGTATGCATAATTTCACCCAAGAATATCTGAATATGTTTAGAAACAGTCAGGTAGTGTTAACAGAAATTTCCTCCATATGTCTGCCAGGTAAGAAAATGTTTCTATTAGCTGTAAGAAGGCTGTACTAATACACTGAGTACAACACTTCCACTGTCCAACCCCAAGGCTGCAAATAACAGCAAGATAAGTACATATACCATGTGGTTTCTCCTGATAAATATCCTTCAAGTGTCACACTGTCATGGCTAGTGTTCACTGCTGCCAATACCCAGGGTGACTGATAGGAATCCAGGTGAAGTATGGCAATAGCACAGACACACACACACACACACACACACACACACACACACACACACACACACACACACACACACACACACACACACACACACAGCATGAGTGCAGGGCACCCCTGTCAGTGTCACATGTGTAACTGTGAATATGTGTAAAAACAGTCAGGTAGTGTAAACATAAATTTCCTCCACAGGTTTGCCAGGTAAGGAAATGTTTCTATTAGCTATAAGAAGGCTGTACTAATACACTGTGTACAACACTGTCCAACTCCAAGGCTGCAAATTACAGTAAGATAAGTACATATACCAAGCATTTTTTTCTGATAAATGTCCCTCAAGTGTCATGCTGTCATGGCTAGTGATTATCCGCTACCAACACCCAAGGTGACAGAAATCCAGGCAGAGTATGGCAGCAGCACACACACACACACACACACACACACACACACACACACACACACACACACACACACACACACACACACACACACACACACACACACACACACACACACACACACACACACACACACACACACCATGAGTTCAGAGCACCCCATTTCAGTGTCACATATGTAACCTTGAATACGTGATTATGTGTAGAAACAGTCAGGTAGTGTTAACAGATATTCCCTCCACAGGTCTGCCAGGAAAGAAAATGTATGCATTAGCTTTAAGAAGGCTTTAATAATGCACTGTGTACAAACATTCCACTGCCCAACCCCAGGCCATGGGTAGATGTAAAGTGAGGTCACACCTGGAGAGTAATGAGTAGAGTAATGATCAGGACAGTTGTGAACAATTGAAGCCTATACAGTTGTTAATTGATATCTCTCTCTCTCTCTCTCTCCCACCCTACCTGCATCAATAATTCATACACATAATCAACGGGTATGTTTTTCTTCAAAACTACTGTTGGGACATGTGTCTTATTGTTCTACAAGTATTGAATCATTTGATTATTAATATTCCCCATTCACATACTGTCATTGGTGGCTTATTGTTATCAATGTAACCTGCATGCCTTTATGATGCCTACTGCTGTTCCATTTATGCATATGTTCTGTTTGCTATGCAACTGCTCCAAATCTGTTGTTTTGGGTTAATTGGAACACCCATGCATGCTGTTCAAACTAATTTTGAAATGTTTTGTTCATGACTAACCAACATATTTTGTTAAACCTCAACAACATAGCATGTCTGGTTCATAGGTTCATAGATTCATAGGTAGGTACTAGGCTATCGGCCCAAGGGCCTATGTAAGCCTAGCCAACAAGGTTCCCTGGCTTACGCCACCCAAGAAAGTTATTTTCCTGTGCCACTGTCGAGCAGAGACACAGAAGTGATCCCCGCGGTGTATTTCCTATTTCCCATCCACTCATCAAGATTTTTCTTGAAGAGTGCTAATGAAGAACTTTGCTTGACATAGATGGGTAGCCTGTTCCAGAGTATGGGAAGTCTCTGGGACAGGAATCTATCCCTCCAGCATGTCCTGTTTATTGTGGTGACAAGGTTTAGGTCCCTAGAGCATGTAGCTCGGAGGGATTGGGATTTCTTTAGGTGTAGCATGTCCAACAGCTCTGGGTTTGACATAGCTTTATATGTTAGGCAGAGATCACCTCTGAGTAGGCGATATGCTACGGAGATTTTTGAGGCACTCAGTGTAGGGCATTTGTTTGAGTCCAATAATCCTCTTTGTGAGGTACTTCTGTGGCCTTTCCAGCTGCTGCAGATGTCTTGTGAGGTACATTCCAAAAGGGGAGTTGTACTCTATATGAGTGTCGAGTAGAGGGGAATGATGACCTCTTTTTTTCCTGGATGAGAACCCTTTTATGATGAGGTGTGCCATGTAGAAGGACTTCCTGACTACTGTGGTGATGTGACTATCAAAGGAGAGACTACTGTCCACCTGGGTCCCAAGGTCTCTTATCATGCATTCAGTGTTAAGTAGATTGCTGCCTATGTGGTAGTTCATGGGTACAGAGTTTTTAAAAAGGGGATGACACTGCACTTTTTGGCATTGAGCTTGAGGCCATGGCTTTGACACCAGGCATCTGTCTCAGAGAGGCCTTTCTGTAGGATATTCACATCATTTGGGGACTTGACTATGGCTCCTAGTTTGCAGTCATCTGCGAACTTTGTTAGCCAGAGGCCTTCTGTGTTAGCCTGTACTTCAGAGAAGTAGATACCAAACAGGAGCGGTCCCAGGACGGAACCCTGTGGTACTCCACTTGTCACTGGTTTGAGGTTGGATTTGGAGTCTGCAACTTTTACAGTGTGGGTTCTGTCAGTGAGCCATTTGGCAACCCATCTTGTGATGTAGGGATTTATGCCTAGTTTATTGAGTTTAGCTATAATTCCAGAATGGGGGATGGTGTCGAAAGCCTTGGCGAGGTCAAGATAGGCTGTGTGAACCACCTTACCTTCATCTACGGCTTTGGTGACTGCCTCAAAAAAGTCGATCAGGTTCAGGAGGCATGATCTGCCTTTCACAAACCCAAAATGGGTGGGATCCAGAGTTTGGAGGTTACCAATGTCTTTGTTTATGAGTTCCATGATGATACGTTCCATGGCTTTGCAGACCAGGCTCATCAGGCTAATAGGTCTATAGTTCCCGGGATCAGTGGTGGCTCCCCCTTAGTGGAGTGGGATAACTGTTGCTGTGTGCCATTCAGTGGGCACAAAGCCTGATGCAAGGCTATCATTGAACATGGTGCTTAAGTGGGAAGCCAGTTCATTCTGAAGTTCATGGTAAGGTAGATCCCAAAGGATCTGCCTATCTCACCTCATCTGGCCATGGCACCCGGACACAGCATGTCTGGGACCCAACTAGGGGCCTCCCTGTCCACTGGTCCTGCACCACCTTTGGGTTTATCTGCCTCAGGGGGTGAGGCTTGCCCCCCCCGGAAGCAGGTGCAGACAGGAAACCATCACCCATAGCCAGGTCGGGGTTTGGTGCATAGTGCCATCCAAAAGGAGTTTGGTGGACAGCAAAGCCAGACTGAGGGCCACCTGGCAAATCTTGAGGGCCAGCCTGCCCCTCCTGTCCAGCTCCCAGGACAGCCACCTTTCGGGCTGTGAAGCTGCAGTGGTGCCAGCCCATGAGTGGGGACCTCAGTCCCACTGTATCCATTTTGGGGCTCATGGGCATCTGATTCCAAATCACCCTCCCCATCCAAAGAGTTTACCCCCATGTGTCATATACCACCCCTGTCTGCTGTCTTGTCTGTCTACCTACCCAACTTATCTTCCCAAATATACCTACTATCCTTCCCCAACATCCCAGTCTCACCTTAAAAAAGGGGGCATCTGTTCCCCCCAAAAAATTATACCCCATACATAACTGTCCATTTCACACACATGTCCACTGGACATATGTAATGTGGTCCAGATGGACTGACACACATTACTGTTGTCCTCACCCCTTTCTCAGAGGTTTGAGCATCCAAATCCACCTTCAAATTCTGTAAAAATTCACAGCTGTTGCTGTAGAAGAAATGGACAGCTTTGGACCTTTCCTACACCCGTCCTGCACATCCCTAGCTACCTTTCATACTGTACTGCCCCTCTGCATGCCCCTTTTTTCACCATGTTCCTATCATCCCTTTTTCTTTTCTTTTAAAGAAATTATCACAGGGGTAAGTGGGAATACGTGGTGATAAGTGAAGCTAAAATGGATTAACCATAGCTTGGCATCACTTACTGTTGTGTAAACCCACGCAAATCCACTTACAACTGCTTAAAATAACCTTAATCACTCTATATCCATCAGACCTTGTTTGGGCCAGAAACAAAATTGTCAGTCCTGCCAAGTCTCAAACCCAGGATTCTGTGCTCTGCAAACACAGCAATGATCCTATACACTACAGTCAGAGCAATGTACTACTACACCATCTAATCTGGAATTAATGCTGCTTTTTCAAACATATCATGCAATAGAGGCATACAACATTAGGGAGAAAGCTCTGTGGAATCATTTGTGTGTTGCATATTGACACAGACACATATACATACACATATAGATATTGATATAGATATCAGTTGAAACATATATATGAAATAGTGGATAAATAATATAGATACACATATATAAATATATAAAGGAAGGTAAATATATATATATATATATATATATATATATATATATATATATATATATATATATATATTATATATATATATATGTTCACTTTATAATCTTGAAATCCTGAAATATGGAATTTCAGAATCTCAAGATCATAAAGTCGAAACCTTAAAATCCCGAAACCCCAGAAGCACGAATTTCAAAATCGTGACTCCTACACAAACCATACACCACACACAAACATGCACAAACACACAAATCTACACTACAGACAAGCATGGGGGCAAGCCTCCCTGCACCCCCCACACACCCCTACTTAAATATACTAACTCCAAGGTTGCACTACACAGACAAACACATGAAAAACCACTATAGAAGCTACATTCCCCTTGCACATACACATCACAGTAACAAAACACACTGACACACACTAAAGCCCCTAACCAAACCCCTTAAACATAAATTCTTACCTCAATCTCCAGCTATCCATTCACAGACCACAACACCAGAAGTGCTAATTCAACATCTCCGGACTTCGGGATTTTGAAATTCTCCCTTCTGGGGTTTCGGAGCTTTGAGCTTTTGGCTTTATAATCTCGGGATTCTGAAATTTGATATTTCAGAATTTTGGGATATATATATATATATATATATATATATATATATATATATATATATATATATATATATATATATATATATATATATATATATATATGTGTGTGTGTGTGTGTGTGTGTGTGTGTACATAACATGCAGTGCAGTCAGACCTCAGAACCATCCCTCTCAACCTCTTAGGTGCAAGACACCTGGACAAAGGCTGTAAAAGGGGGGAGGGATGGGCCAGATATAGGGACATATTTCAACTCTCACTGTCAGAAACAAAGACATTTCCTACAGCAACAGGGTGCATTTCATCAGACAATTACTGAAGGATATGAGGATGGAAACTGAAATGTTATGTCATTATTTACTGACATAAATCCTTGGGCCATCGCAGTGATTTACCAGACTCATACAAATAAATTGTGGAACAGAACAAATGTATGGGCCAAACATCTGGACATTCTGTGAAAATCCTGGCAGTGGAGAGGTATGCTCAGAACCCCCTAGTGCAATGAATCTGGACCAGTCCTGACAAAGTGGGGGGACAAAGCATAAAAATAGGGACATATCCAAAATACTTGAGTAGATGAGCTGAGAAAGTTGATGTAGTAACACTGTATGCCTAACATATATTGACTGAAATATCACAAGTCTGGGACTCAATTGCTTCTCATTAGTTAGTGACCTCAGTCTCCACATCATCCCACTGATGTGTCAGGAATACATAACAGTTATTGGGACCAGACCAATGATATTGGTCAGACAACTGGACATCCTACGAATGTGTGAGCATAACACAACATTAGGGAAACTACACTCATCTAACAAGCAACATCCAAACTACAATCAGTCTGACATAACACTACCCAAATCCAGCTCTTGGGTTGTATACTGCATTTACAAATATAACTGGCACCACAGGGATGTAACACTAGTGGAAAACAGATGCTGATGTGAAAGTGCATACCCACAACCAATTGCCCCACAGTCACTGTAACATACCAGTAAGCAAACTGAACACTGCAGTATAATGACTGTGTGAGCAACAATATCCCATTTGCCACTCACACATTACTCCTACATATACTTCCCCAAGTCCCAGTGTAGTGGAAATATTGAGGTATTACGGGACATGTCATGGTCTGCTTGAGCAAACATATATAGGAGATAGGGAACAAGAAACCAGAGCAGCATGCACAGTCAGATGGAAAGGGCCCATGACACTCACCCAAATAATATGTACACACTGCACTGCTACACAATCCTGACAGTCTGATAACAATGGCTAGACCTACACAAACTTCGCAAATGTACAGTTTCCCACAGAATGTATAGGCACAGGACTCATATCTATGGCTGCTTCCTTATTCCATGTCTGGGGTCTATGACATCACTGAGATGGTAGCAGGAATGAAGGCAATAAATAATGATACGACATACCTTTAAACCTCTTAGTGCATGACATCTGGACAAAGCCTGACATAATTGGGGAAAAGAGGCCCAAACACAGGGGTATATTGGACATATTGATGTTATAAATTTAGATAGTTACTGGTGTTACTGGGTTTATTGTCACATATCTTTTCTGAGGGATATTAAGTCAGTAACACCAATGGATGCTAGCATGTACTGACTGGATTCCCCAGCATCTTACTGATTAGCCAACGACAACTACTGTCTTGGGAAAAGACAAAACATGTGAGCTATCCATCTGGGCAGTGCCTAGGTCTCTGGACAGTATAGAGGTATGACCACAGTCATGTACAAGAATGTAAATCCCCTGACAGCTGCCAAACATGACACCCAGCACCTTATGAAGCACAGTAAGACCAACACAACACTCCCCCACATCAGCTCTGGGCAACTATCCATGTATATTCAAATACAGTACGCACTACAGGGATGGAACTTCAGTGAAAAGCAGATAGTGGTGCAAAAATGTCCACCCAAAAACATTTGCACCACAGTCACAGCAACATACCAGTACCAAAAAGAAAAAGAAAACTGGAAACACTCTAAAACAACAAATGTGTAATCCAAGTTCAAGTTCACAAGTAAACATTTTCACCTTCAAGGTTTCTTCAGGTGAAATAAATACTATCAATTAAACAACATAACTTAAATACATTTAAAAAAGTCACATGACTCTAATTACACCTTCTGATGCAGCATATTTAAATAAGGCTTTAAATTAAAACTGTCATTAAGACCAGGTGGTACAAATGCTCTCATTCTTAAAGTCCATCTCATCTCTTCATTTTCAGTTAAAAAATTTATATTCCAACACCACAATGGTCTATAAATTACTTTTAAAATCATAAACGTAAAACTATGTTGATTACCATTCACTGTAATGTGTTTACTAAGAGCATTTGTAGCTACTCTATGTCTTATATCACTGAGATGACAGACTATATGCTCTTTAAATTTCCTGTTTGTCATACCCACATAAAAAGCATCACAGATTTCACACTTAGCTAAATATATTAAATTGCTTGTGTTGCAATTCCCATATGCACGTAAAACAAACTCGCTACCTGTCATGGGATGTGCAATGGATTTCTCTGTGAACATATGCTTGCAGTAAACACAATTCCCACATTTAAATGTACTTTCTTTCACATTTCCTACCTTAAAGAATTCCTTGGGTTGCTCCTCACAACATAACATCTGTTTCAAAGTGTTCTTCCTTTTGTACTCAAAAGCTGGTGGATCCCCTACTATTTTCTTTAATGCTGGGACGTCCCTTAAAATCAACCAATGTTGCCTAATAATACTGCTTCTGTGTTCCTGTTATAGGTAAGCATGCACCACATTTTATTTACTTGCGGTCCTGCTCTAGCTCTGTCCTGATTCACACTACCAAAATAGGGCTGAAGCCCTCTGCTTAGTCTTTGCTGTTGTACGCTCCTGTTAGCAACATGGACTTCAGTCTCTGGATAACTCCTATTTAAAAAGTCAGAGACCACAACATCCAATTGTTCAGACATCCTATCATGTACAGTATTTAGTCTAACTACTCATTGCATCTGATTTGTTATTATGTTTCTAAACATAAATGGAGGATGCATGCTATTACGATGCAAGTAACTATCACACTTAACCTCCTTTCTGTATAGTTTTGTATATACTGTACCCTGCTCATCCTTCTTTAATTTTACATAAAGGAACGTAATCTGTTCCTTAGCTATATAATGTTTGAATCTTGGAAAAGTAGTAGTTCCATTGACATATAATATAAACTGTTCAAATTCATCTTGATTGCCTTCCCACACAACAAAAAGATCCATCAACAAATCTTTTATAAAAAGTAATACACTTCTTAAAAGGATTAGTCAAAGACAGCACATATGTCTGTTCCCACATGTACATGACAATATTCGCATAGGTATTTGCAACTGCTGTTCTCATTGCTAATCCTCTTTCTTGATAATACAGACTAGTGTCAAAAATAAAAATATTTAATGTTAAAACCATTTTTAATAGGTCACACAATAGTCTGATCTTCTCAATATCATAGTCTGAAAACCTCTCCCAGAATATTCTGGCACATTCAACACCATGAATGTCAGGTATTGATGTAAACAATGAATCAACGTCCATTGTCACCACATGGGAACTAATAGGAAGTTGCCCACTTGACCATTCATACAACTGCTTTAAAAAGGTGTCAGTGTCTTTTAAAACAGTTTTTCTTTTCTCTAATACAGGTCTTAAATTTTTCTCTAGAAACTTAGACAGGGGGTCTGTAACCCACCCACGAGCAGACACAATCTGCCTCAGCAGTAAAAAATATTATTAGGCAACATTGGTCAATTTTAAGGGATGTCCCGGCATTAAAGAAAATAGTAAGGGATCCACCAGCTTTTGGGTACAAAAGGAAGAACACTTTGAAACAGATGTTATGTTATAAGGAGCAACCCAAGGAATTCTTTAAGGTAGGAAATGTGAAACAAGGTACATTTAAATGTGGGAATTGTGTTTACTGCAAGTATATGTTCACAGAGAAATCCATTACACATCCCATGACAGGTAGAGAGTTTGTTTTAGATGCATATGGGAATTGCAACACAAGCAATTTAATATATTTAGCTGTGTGAAATCTGTGATGCTTTTTAAGTGGGTATGAGAAACAGAAAATTTAAAGAGCGTATAGCCTGTCCTCTCAGTGATATAAGATATAGAGTAGTTACAAATGCTCTTAGTAAACACATTATAGAGAAAGGTGATCAACATAGTTTTAAGTTTATAATTTTAAAAGTAATTTATAGACCATTGTGGGTTGGGAATCTAAAACTTTTAACTGAAAATGAAGAGATGAGATGGATTTTAAGAATGAGAGTGTTTGTACCACCTGGTCTTAATGACAGTTTTACTTTAAAGCCTTATTTAAATCTGCTGCATCAGAAGGTGTAATTAAAGTCCTGTGACTTTTTAAAATGTATTTAAGTTATGTTGTTTAATTGATAGTATTTATTTCACCTGAAGAAGCCTTGAAGGTGAAAGTGCTTACTTGCAATCTTGAACTTGGATTAAACATTTGTTGTTTTAGAGTGCTTCCAGTTTTCTTTTTTTTTTTTTGGATTTGATTTTGTGACTGAGAACTGGTTAACTGCCTCACAACTGTTTTTTTGGATATAGCAACATACCAGTACCCAAGATGAATTCCAGAGTACGACTGTTTGAACAAATATATCCTGATTGCCAGTCACACACTACACTGACATACACTGGCCAAAATCACAGTGTACTGGGAATCCTGAGGTGTTACAAGACATTTCACAATCTGCCCCTGCAAGCATACAGACCTGATGGACCACCAGCAGCCTTAGCAGCATGCACAGTCAGATAGGTAAAGGATGTATGGCACTCACATCTGCTACTCTCCCTACACAGCCCAACAAACATCTGCACACAACACTGCTACACAATCTTGGCAGTCTGTTCACAATGGGCAGACATACATAACTGTCTTATGTACAGATTTCCACAGAATTTCCTGAATGTGGAACCATAATCCTGGCCACTGCTGCATACCACAGCCAGGAGTCTGCTAGGTCAATGGAATGATAACTGGAGTGCAATCGGTAATTAATGATATACTGTACCTCTGCACCTCATAGTGCAGGACATCTGGACACCACATGATGTACTTGGGGGACAGGGGGCCAGAAAGAGGGGCATATCACACACAATGGTGTTACAAACTGAAACAGTAGTTGGTGTTACGTGTATTGTTGCAACATAACATCCCTGAAGGATATGATGTCTGGAATACCAATGGATGTCAACAGTTAGTGACTACAATCCTCACATTATCCTACTGACCCCACAACAACAGACAATGTTTGAGGAACCAACTTACCATAACAGGCAAACCTCTGGCCACTCTGTGGACAACATGCCAGTTGAGAGGTATGTTAGAGGCATATCACTGTCAGATGTCAAGTCACTCAGTAAATGCATGTCCAGATGAATCCTGTCAATCTAGCAACCCTCCATGTGTATAACAGCAGTAATGACGTACAATCTGCACCCAATTCTGGAATTTTGTCTCCCATGTTGATGGGCTGTCTCCACATGTCCTGTGAAGTATTCCCACCTATTGGCTGTGAAGCTGTAGCCCCCACACCTCCTTAATGTCCCCTGCACAAGCAATGAAAAGGGGCAAGGCTCATATGAAGGACATCCCATATGTTAGAACTAGCAGCAGTGTCCAGGCCCACACCACAATACTATATGGGCACCTACATAGCTGTATGGCCTCAGCAATACCTGACAGGACAACATCAACCCTTTCAGGGTAGGCTGAACACCTGTGGTGGACAGCAGCAATACACAACTACCGCAATAGGTGGAAATAATCTCAGGATGGGCCAAGAAGGAACAGGTGCCTCATTGGCAGCTATGTCACCTTGTTCTGCACAAGCAAATAATGTCACAAGTGATGTGCACTAAGGTTGTATTTGAGTGCAAACTGGATACATTCAAAAAGGCCAATCACTAGGCCTTCCACACATGTGTCTGTAATTCCACAGGCAGCACACATATCTATTCTGTAGTGGTGGTCAGTAACACCACATACACATATGCCATAGATATAGGCAGCCAGTTGCAGGCAGGTGAAGGGTAAACCTCTGCCTCCTGTCCCCATAGGTACACATGTGTATGCACAGCACCTGCCCCTCTCCCCTTATGATTAGGAAGCAGGTCTGTAATGCCCACTCAAAAGCAACACATAGAGGTCTTCATAGGCCTGATACCATTCCTGGCTGCATCCTACATGAACACAGGTATGGGCTCTCAGACCCATTCTGCAGTGTAGTTAACCACAGCCTGAGCACCGGTGTCATCCCATCTGCACAGAGGACAGAAAGAAAGTTGATAGAAAACAGGTTATGCATTAGCATGAATGTTCTGAGGGATACAAGTCTGAAAATGACATGTATGGCAATATGTCATGACAGCAGTCCTCAATGACATGGCCAAAAACTTCAATACCCTCCATGTAATATGATAATATAATATAAGGGTTGGGAGAGTGGCCTAATGGTTAAGGTGCTTGCCTTACAAACACAAAGTACAGGGTTTGAATCTCACAGGGAATAACTGGCTAGACTTAAAATGGCTCACAAGGGCAGTTAGCCTAGTATTAACCTATGAACCTATAATATGCAATAGGAGAAAAAATATATATACAACTCAAATCCTGAAACCAAGTTAGAGTAGTGGTCAGAGTCCCAGCTTTATATGTAGGCATACACGGTTTGAGTACTACAACAGGCAATCTAATTTTGCATGGGAAAGCAGTGTTTAAGGTACTATTTTCATATTAAAATAGGTGGTCAGTTATTTTTGTCACCAAGGGAAGTGTAACTGGTGTAAAATGGAAGTGCGAGTGCATACAACATGTGAAACCACCTATGTATACACGTGTCCTATACAGTATAGTAACACCCCTTGCTACTGTAATGAAAGCACATTTTATATTTTATAAGAAATATATAAAAAATTATACATAAAATATAGTATAATATATTATAATAATATATTATAATTATGATAATATATTATAACAATAATAGAATATTAGTATTATAATAATATAATATAATATAATGTAATACAATATAATATAATATAATATAATATAATATAATATAATATAATATAATATAATATATAGAGAAATATAACTGTGAGCAATCGTTAGTAATGCTCAGCTATCCTTAGAAGGTTTAAGCACTGCTCAAATGTGAATGCTAAGCAGCAGGTAGCTCAGCTAAGTAGATTTGTGCACTGGTACACGTTGCTAAGTGAAGCCAACACAGATTAAGCATCTGCATGTTTAATCATGTGTTGGCATTGATTAGCATCACACACACCCATGCAAACCCATTTACAATTGCTTAAAACTGCTTTAATCACTCTGTTTCCATCAGCCACTGTTCTGCCTAGCAGCAAAATGATCAGCCCTACCAAATCTCAAACAGAGGGCTCTGTACACCATATTCAGAGCAATGTACCACTACACCATTTGAGGTGTAAGGATTGCTGATGCTTTTTCAAACATATCATGTAGTAGAGTCATTCAACAGTAGGGAAAAGATTCTGTAGAATCAGTAAGGTTTTGTATTTATACATATACACATGTATATATGTATGGAGATGCATATATATGGAAAAACATATGCATAATATAATATAAAGATATACACATAAACTATATACATATACACACACACACACACAATCACACACACATATATATATATATATATATATATATATATATATATATATATATATATAAACTAAATATATAAAAAAATATATAATATATATATATATATATATATATATACATATATTTATATATATATATATATATATAAAATATATATGGGTCCCCTTCACATGGTCGACAGTTCATATAATCGACACTCATTTGGTCGACAGTTCATTTGGTCAAAAAGCAGATTTGCCCCCTTCCCCAATGTTGTGCAACCCTGGAGTTGATATATATAGTTAAGGGGGGGTGTGGGGGGCACAGCCCCCCACATTGGGTGGTGTGGGGGGTGAAGCCCCCCACCTAAAATGCTTGTCAATCAAATGAACTGTTGACCAAATAAACTGTCGACCATATGAACTGTCGACCATGGGGTAGGCCCATAATATATATATATATATATATATATATATATATATATATATATGCCATACCTCACAACCATACCTCTCAACCTCTTAGTGTAAGACATTTGGCCAAAGGCTGCCCAAATGGGGTGACAATGAGCCCAAACTAGGGACATATTTTAAATATTGCTCTTATAAATGTAGAATGTTGCCAGAGTGACAGGGTTTGTTTCAGCATACATTTTTTGAAGGATGTGAGTTCTGAAACTGAAATGTATGCCATCATTTACTGTCAGAGATCCACAGATCATCTCAGTGATTTACCAGGAATATAAAAATAATGAATATGTGGAACAGACTAGAAATATGAGCAATAAAACTAGACATACTGCAACAATCTGGACAGTCGAGAGGTAGAATCAGAACCCCTAAGTACAATGAATCTGGGCCAAGCCTGACAAAGTAGGTGGAGAAAGCCATGAACATAGGGACATATCTGAAATTCTGGAGTAGATAAGCTGACACAGTTGCTGCAGTAACACCCTCATGTGTGTCCTAACATATATTGACTGAAATAGCACAAGTCCAAAACTCAATTACTTCTCACTAGTTAGTGACTGAAATCCTCACATCATCCCACTGATGTGTCAGAAATACACAACACTTATGGGGATCAGGCAACAGTAAATCCTACAAATATCTGGACATAACATCACATTAGGGAAACTACAGTCAGCTGCTAAGCATGTCACCAAGCACTGTCCAAACTACAGTCCGACTGACACAACACTAACCCAAATCCACTAGGGGGAATTACACATGTATTGGCAAATATATCAGGCATCACAGGGATTTAAAAGCACTGAAAAACAGACACCAGTGTGAAAGTACACACCTATAACCAATCCCACCACAGTCACAGTGACATACCGGTAAGCCAAAGGAGCAGTACAGTATAAGGACTGTGTGAACAAAAACATCTCAACATGTTTGCCACTCACACATTCCCCCTACATATACCGGCCAAATTCACAGTGTAATATGATGCCTGACCATGGTATTAGACATATCACAGTCTGCCCCTACAAACATATACAGACAACAGACCACCAGAAACAGGAGCACCATACACAGGCAGATAGAAATGGAGCCATAACTTATATATTTACTCTCTTCCTATGCAGGCCAAATAAAATTAACACACTACACTGCTACACAGTTCTGACAGTCTGTCAACAATTGCCAGAAATACACAAACAGCTCAACTGTACAGAGTCTCACTGAATGTCCAGGATTTCCCCTCATATATAAAGCCTCTTCCACATAACATCTCTGGCAGTCTGATGCATCACTGGGATGATACCAGGAATGTAGGCACTAAACAATCATATACTATACCTATCAACCTCTTACTGCATGAGATCTGGACAAAGCCTGACATAACTGAGGGACAGAGGCCCCAAAACAGAGGGCATATTTGAAATATTGCTGTTATAAACTAAGAAAGTTGTTGGTGTAACAGGGTTAGTTGTAACATATATTTTCTGAGGGATATGAGGTCAGAAAAACAAATGAATGTTAGCAGTTACTGACCGCAATCCCCAGAGTATGCTATTGATTTTCCAAAGACAAAAAATGTCTGAGGGACATACCAAACATAGGAGTCCAAACTCTGGCCATTCTGCAAATAACCCTACAGTTGAGAGTTATGTCAAACACATAACACTGTCAGATTTAAAATCATACAAAAACTCCATTTCCACATAAACCCTGTTAGACTAGCATTAATCCAAATGTGTAACAGCAATACTTACATTCTGTCCCTATGTCTCTAACATTCGCTCCCATTTTTTTGGTATGTCTCCACAGTTTTGGTTGTAAGAGGTATTCCAAAATACTCTCTGTGATGCTGTTATTCACACACCTCCATGAAGTCCTTCTCACTGGCAAGGAAAAGGGCCAATGCCTACATGAAGTACTCAATTATAGGAGTTTGTTGCCATGCCAGTGGCTTTATGAATAACAACACAGCTGTTCTGCATGCAATTAGGAAGTGGGGGACACCAACTGGTGCTCTGGCCATCAGCTGATCATGAGCATTACCTACAAAAGACAAGCTGCTGCCTATGCAAAACAGATGTACGCCCTACATCCATGAGAGAGAGAGAGATACAGAGAGAGAGAAAAACAGTGAAAGAAAAAAAAAAGAAAACAAGCAGGCTATAACCACCTACACCTGGAAAAAAGCAGGTATGTCAAACAAGTAAGCATGTAATGGATTGCAGTAGGGGGGTATGTAAGAATGGGAAATAGGAATTCTAACATATATGTCTCAACAAGACTTGCAGTACTGATATATTGCTAATCAGAACCTATGGCCAAAGAATCTGGGTGTGTCTGCAGTGACATATATCATAGGTCGGACCCCTGAGTCACCCCAGGAAAGGATGGCTCACATATGATTACTACTGGAGTGTGTATTGAAAAATACTGACTGTGACAATGCTAGGCCAGATACTGGGATGTCATGCATATCCATATCTTACTTGTGAATACAACTATGATATACTTGTATGTCTCAGAAATGTGAGAGACCTATACATGATATTTGCATAGTAAAGTACAGGTGCAGATGTGTGTGTTGAACTGAATGTGATATACTGACCTCATACCATGTAAGTGCCCAGTGTTATGCACACTGACCACATGTGTGCCTCATATTTGTACTCATTTACTCATAGGGTTGTGTTATGTCTGGCAAATCCTTGGCAAATCTGTGAAGACTGACATTACAACATCTCCTTCTTTCTCCTCTGGCTATTCCCGTTAAGGGTCACCACAGTGGATCATTTATTTATTTAATGTATTTGACATTTGTTAACCAGGGTGTCCAACTGGGCATAGCCCATTTTCAGTGGATGCCCGGGGAGAAAATCTCCAAATAGAATTAAGCAAAAATATTTAACAGTAGAAATACAAAAAGTATTTACAAGAATATTACAATATAACAACAAATATAGAATGTTAAAGGTCATCTGTTGCTATTTCTGCCTATCCTCTGCATCTTGCTCTGTCACACAAACCACATGCATGCCCTCTCTCATAACATCCAGAAACCATATATGAGGCCTTCCTCTTTTCCTATTACCTGGCAGCTACATCCTTACCATCCTTTTCCCAATATACTTAGCATCCCTGCTCAGCATATGTCCAAACCAATGTAATCTTGTTTCTCTGGCTTTGTCTCAAAACTGTCCAACATGGGCTGACCCTCTCATATACACATTACTAATCCTGTGAACCCTTGTCACACCCAGTGCAAATCTTAACATTGGTAGCTCTGCCATGTCCAGCTCTGACTCCTGCCTTTATGTCAGTGCCACTGTCTCCAACCCATATAACATAGCTGGTCTCATTACCCTCTTGTAGACCTTCCATTTCACTTTTACTGGTACTTGTCTGTCACAAATCACTTGTGACACTCTTCTCCACCCTCTCCATCCTGCCTATACTCTCTTCTTCACCTGTCCTCCATAGTCGTCATTACTCTGACATGATGATCCCAATCATTTCAATGCATCCACCTTTGCCAACTCTACTACATCCATCCTCAACATTCCACTATCCTCCTTCTCATTCACACACAGATATTCTGTCATAGTCTTGCTGACCTTCATTTCTCTCCTCTCTAGAGCATATCCCCACCTCTCCAGCTTCTCATAAATCTGTTCCCTTCTCTCAATACAGATCACAATGTCATCTGCAAACATCATCGTCAACAGAGACTCCTGTATGATCTTGTCTGTCAACCTGTCCATCACCATTGCAAATAAGAAAGGGCTCACAGCTGATCCCTAATGTCATCCCACCTCCATCTTAAATGCGTCCATCACTCCCACTGCAGACCTCACCCCTGTCACACCACCCTTGTACATATCTTGTACCACTCACATATATCTCTGCCACTCATGACTTCCTCATACAATACCACAACACCTCTCTAGGCACCCTGTCATATGCTTTCTCTAAGTCCAGAAAGACACAAAGCAATTCCTGACCTCCTCTGTACTTCTCCATCAACACTCTCAGAGCAAACATCGCATCTGTAGTACTCTTTCCTGGCATGACACCATACTGCTAACCACTACTCATCACCTCCCTGCTTAACCCAGCTGCCACTACTCTTTCCCATAACTTCATGCTGTGACTGATCAATGTTACTCCTCTGTAGTTATTACAGCTCTGCACATCAACCTTATTCTTAAAATGGTACACAAACACTTTCTCTCCACTCTTCATGCAACCTTTCACTTTTCCAAGATATCATTAAACAATCTGGTTAAAAACACCACTGCCATTTCCCCTAAACACCTCTATGCTTACACAGATATGTCAAGTGGACCAAAAGGATGTCCAGTATTCATCCTCTTCATAGCTCTTCTTACATCTTCCTTGGTAAGCCGTTGCACTTTCTGATTCACCTTACCCACATCATCCACCCTTCTCTCTCTCATTCTCTTCAATCATCAGCCTCTCAAAGTACTCTATCCATTTGCTCAACACACTCCCCTCGCTTGTGAGTACATTCCCTCATTATCCTTTATCACCCTTATCTGCTGCACATATTTCCTAGCTCAGTCCCTCTGTCTAGCCAGTTGGTACAAGTCTTTTTATCCCTCCTTAGTGTCCAACCTATCATACAACTCTTCATATGCCTCATCCTTAGAATTTGCCACCTCTCTCTTTGCCATGCACCTCATCTCCTTATACTCTTGTCTACTTCCTCATCTCTCTAACAATCCCACCCCTTCTTACCCAACCTCTTTCTCTGTATACTATCCTGTGCTTCCTCAGTCCGCTGCCAGTTCTCCTTGCACTCCTTTCTCCATCCACATGTCACACCAAGCACCTTTCTAGCCGTCTCCCTTACTAGCTCTGCTGTACTTACCCAGATATTTGTTAAATCTTCACTGCCACCCAGTGCTTGTCTTAACTCCTCCCTGAACTGCACCTCACAATCACCCTTTCCAGTCCCCACTATTTTTTCCTTGGTGCTGCCCTCACAGACCTCCTCTTCTTTATCACCAACATCATCTTACAGACCAACATTCTATCCTGCCTCCCCTGTCACCACTTTACAGTCTCCAATCTCCTTCAAACTGGCCCTCCTACATTGGATATATTCCACCTGAGTGCATCTTCCTCCACTCTTGTATGTCACCCTATGCTTCTCCCTCTTGTTATAGTACATATTCATCACAGCCATGTCCATCTCTTTTGCAAAATCCAATACCATCTCACCATCTGCATTCCTTTGCTTAACACCATACATACCCATCACTTCCTCGTCCCCTCTGTTCCCTTCACCAGCATGCCCATTGAAATCTCATGCAATCACTACTCTGTCACCCTTGGGTATAGTCATCACCATGACATCGAACTGACTTCACATTTCTATTTCTCATGCATCGCACAACCAACTTGTGGAGCATATGCACTAACAACAATCATCATTACACCATCAGTTTCCAACTTCATAAACATCACTCTATCAGACATTCATTTCATCCTTCAAAAACACTCTTGGCATACTGTTATTCAGAATAACCCCTACCCCCTTTCTCCTCCCATTCACACCATGATAGCACAATTGTGACCTGCCTCTGATACACATAACCATACTCCCCTTCCATCTGGTCTCTTGCACACACAATATATCAACCTTCCTATTGCCATCATATCAGCTAGCTCTGTCCGTATACCAATCATACTGCCAACATTAAAAGTTCTTACCCACATTACCACACTCCTAGCCGTTCTCCTCTCTTCCTGCCATATAAGTGTGGGACATCCTCCGGGGTATGCCTGTCAATGCAAAGGCTACTGTGCTATCGAATGATTCAAGTGTGTTACAGCAATATTAAGACATTGTCACTAATTGTGGCCCATTGCCCCCATGTATGTGTGGCATCCTACAGATGTCCTGCTCTAATGGGCTGAGAGGGATGACTGGGCAGCAAGAGTGTGAATACAGTGTGCCATACTGACATAGAACAGAAATGTATATCAGATATTACCTGTGCACATGTCAGTATGAGTAGGTGTATCTGGCCGTCTCATAACAACAGACATGGGATGCAAAATGTCAGTTAAATAAGCTGTACATGCTGTACGTGTGTGTAATCTTAGTTACTGTGCATCCAAGAAGAGTGAAATTTCTGCAGCTACTGGTTGTTGCATTGCCCTGACACAGCCATGGGTACTACAATAAGCATGAGTATCAGTTTGAAATTGGAGAGGTGTCCAACCGTGTTATGACTTTGTGTCCATGCCTACTATAAACAGCTATATGAGCACCTACATAGATGTATGGACTCAGCAATAACTCACTTGTAAAACCTGCCTCCTCCAAAGTAGAGTAATCGACTTTGCTGGACAGCAGCAATACACAAATCACAGAGTTGTTCCCTATATTGGCTGTACAGGACAAAGTAGGAGCAGGCACCAGCTTGGCATCAAGTCAGCCATTGTTTGAACAGGCATATAAGGTCACAGGTGGATTACTGTAAGGCTAACTATGAGTACAGATTGGACACATCAACCAAGGCCAATCACAAGGCCATCTTCCCATATGTCTGCAGTCTCAGAGACAACAAACCAACCCAACCTGTAATGGTGGTCAATCAGACCACATACACAAACAACATAGCTATACCCAACCTGCTGCAGATAAGGTTAGGGCAAACATCACCTCCCAGCTCAGCATCACTATAGGTGTATATGCACAGCACCTGCACCCCTTCCCTCATCAGCAGTGAGCAGGTACATATTGCCTACTGAAAGGCAACAAACGTAATCCATGTGACCTGATAACATTCCTGTCCACATCCTACATGAAATCAGGCATGTGCTCCCAGCTCCATTACACACTGTAGTCACACCAAGCCTCAGCACCATCCACACCCCATCCGCATTGAAGATGGCCAGTGTCAGCCCTCTACACAGACCTAAATGAGGAATAGAGGATTGTGCAATTAACTGGCTCTTATTGGGAGGAATATGACACATCAGGACCAGGAGTGCAATGCAAGCTGATATTGTGTGATAGATTACAGAGGCATGGTGTGGTTGTGAGTGGTGGCTACTGGTATTAAATGTACTTGTGCAGGTTCTGTACATACTGTTGCCAAATTTATGAGATCCTGTGATGTGTTTCTCTGTTTATGTCTTCCAGGTGCAATATCGCATCAGCAAAGGGCAACTTTTTCAGCATCTGAGACAACCATAATCAGAAGCCATACTAAAGAACCAGGCAATAATGTTTGGCTGGAGTGAGCAAAATCTGCAGAACAGGACCTCTCTGTGGGATGACCTTATCCACAGGGTAAATTATGTCATCTTGCACGCACGTACATACGAGCAGGTCCGGCATCGTGCAGCCAACCTCATACACCATGCCCATCAAAGGGCTGCTGCTGCTGTGGCCAGGGACCGCACAGCCACATGTGGGGGCCCAGCCATGCAGCCCCCACTGACACCCACTGAGGAGCTCCTAAACAACCTTGTGGTACCCATCCCAGTACAACATCAGGGTACAGACCCCCACATGCTGTAGGTTGGTGGCACAGAGATAATGGACAAGGAGTATGCAAGTAAGGCCCCAGTGGAGATTACTAGACTATTGCAGCAGACATACTTGTATCTGTAGAGTATCTACATGCATGTGTCAGGTCAGATTGCAATTGTGGATGGGGTTTTCTAATGCACAGAAGTGTACATCTATGGTGAAGGGCAGCATATTGTATAGTATTTGTGACTGCACTGTAAATGTGCAGACATGCTTCATCCATTCTGTACAAATACCACATGTGAGTCTGCTGACAATACCTCTCTCCCACAACTACTTAGATCCCTCTGGCCTGCAAGTGGGACAACAGCTTGAAGCTGGTGAATATGGAATTGTTCTGTTGTGGTTTGCCAATACCTCAGGCATGTGAAGGGCATGCAATTTACCATGCACACAACTATCACTCATAGCCTATTGCTTTATGTGCATGTTCACTTGTGGTGGGGTTAACTGCATTGCATCACAGTGGTCACCACGGGGCCTATCTGAAGAGAATGTAACATTCCTGTAGCATACCTCACAACCTGTCAGTGCAAGACTTCTGGACAGAAAACAGCAAAATAGGGGGACAAACTGCCTAAGGTAGGGACATGTGTGAAACACTACTCTTATACAGTGGATATAAACAGTCTACACATCCCTGTAAAGATGCCAGGTGTTTGTGATATATACAAATTGAGACCACGATATGTCAGTCCACACCTTTTCCAACCTTTAATGTGACCCATAACATGAACAATTGACTTGTAAAATCAACCAATCTGTTGGGCACCAAATATGGAGTATACAAACCTTACAATAAGCTGGATGCATACGTGTGCACACCCTTCAAATAATATTTTATTTTAGCCGCTTGTGATTTACTGACAGCATTCAGTCTGGTTGGGTACATACCTGTCATCAAGTAAAGCACTCTGAGTAACACCAAATAACAGTCTAATGTCCATGTAGGATATTTATGACATTTGCTCAGCTGCCTTCAACAGCAACAGCCATGGCTTGCAGACAGATTACAAAGCAGCAAAGGGATCTCATATTTGAAAGGTATCAATCAGGAATAGGGTACAACAACATTACCACAGCATTGCGTACACCATGGAACACAGTGTAGACAGTCATCAAAAGGTAGATTGAATATGGGACAACACTGCTGTTGAAAAGAACCTGATGTCCCCCCAAAACTGATGAAAGGACATATCCAAACCTGGTCAGGAAGGCTTCCAGGAGACATACAGTGACACTGAGGGAGTTGCAGGAATCGCTTGCAAGTACTGGTGTTGTGTACTACATGTGAGAACAATCTCCCATATTCTGCATAAGTTTGGCCTATGGGGTAGGTTCAGAAGGTGGAAGCATTTCTCTACACCAAAAAACATCAAGGGGTGGATACAAATTGCATTACAGCACATCATGTCTCCCAACGGCATGTGTGAAAATGTGTTATGGTGTACTGAAACTATGGAGTGACCTCACAGCCACAATACCAAAAGGTATGAGTGGTGCACAAGCAACACCTCCCTTCACCTGAAGACCAACGTCCCCATGGTGAATCATGCTGATGGCATTGGCCTGCTGTGGGGATACTGTTCTAAAGCCAGAACTGGGCCTGTAGTCATGGTGGTGGGAATTCAGAAGAGTTTAAAATAGCACTCACGTCTGACCCACACCCATCAGGCATCTAGAAGAATGTTGAGGATGGGGAGGGGTGTCAGCCTTCAACATGACAAAGATATACATACAAAGCTACCTAAAAATGGCTCCATCTGAACACACTCATGGTTATGGATTGGCCCAGCCAGAGCCTAGACCTAAACTCAATAGCAAAACCCCAATGTGACCTGATGAGGGCTGTCCACATGAGCTGCCCTTTCAATCTGACAGAGTTGGGGGACATTTGCAACGAACAGTAGCCAAATAATGGCAAGTCAAGATGTGCCATGTTGAAAGACACCTTCGCAAGAAGAGTGAATGCTGTAAGTCACTTATAAGGTGCTTCTACAAATTATCATTTTAAGGGTGTGCACACTTATGCAACCACCATATTGTACATATTTAATTCATTATATTTTATACGTAACATATTTGTTTGTTTATCGATTGGATTGCACAGGTCATATGTCACATGAAAGGTGGGTAATATATTTGAGTGCATTATTGCAGTTTCATTTTATATATTACAAGAACATAGCATGTTAACAGGATTGTGTACACTTATCATATCCACTGTAAGCTTAGAAGATTGCTGGTGTAACAGGAACTATGTGACCATACATTTACTGCTGGTTTGGAGGTCTGGAACTCAAATGTATGTCATTAATTAGTGACACAACTCCTCAGATCATCCCAGTTATGTATCAGACAAACACAGAGGTTATGAGAAACAGAGCAAACATATGAGCCGGACATTTACACACCCTGCAAGGATCTGTACAGTTGTGAGGTATGTTCTGTAGTACTTGCTACTGTGCTATATAGATGAACAGCAATGATGTGTACATGAGTGCAGGCTGTGCTGGGGAAGGGCCACCACCTACTAACACTACTCATGTATCCCAGAGTACTATATTGTTAGTTACATGTAGCAAAAATGGTTGCAATGCATGATGTTGAGGGCAGTGTGTCATGCATATCACCATTTGGGTAATTTGAGATCTGTATAACAGATTTGTGCCACCTCACCTGTAAGTGTCTGTGTGTGTGTGTGTGTGTGTGTGTGTGTGTGTGTGTGTGTGTGTGTGTGTGTGTGTGTGTGCATGTGTACCAGCCAACCTCAAAGTGCAGGTATTAATATACATATGTTGTCTTCCACTCACAGTTGGTGAAGGGGTTTGGGGTCCCACCCACTTAGAAACTGATGTAATTGATTCTGCAGACTCTGACAATGATGATAGGAATAGTGAGGTACAGATGGGGTTGTCAAGGACTGAATCTGTGCCATTGGTTGTCATTCCACTGTTGTCCACACCATCCCCACACACAGTGACAATGCCCACACATACCCCATCACCAGTAGCCACAGATGATGGACAGTTGGCAGGTGGTGGCATGGAAAAGGCTAGTGTGGGGGCTATACAGGTGTGAGTGTAGACACTAGCCATAGCCAGAGTGCAGGCGAGATCCCACACAGGCAGATGGACAGGGGTGCTCACAGGAGGACTGCTGCTCATCATGTCACTGTTGCAAGTGTCACAGAAGGTGTCACCAGATGCATTTTTAGGCTGTCATGGATGCACAGGCACATAGTGAATGCCACACCAAACAAATACTCAGGGTGGTGGATGCAACTCTTCCTGATTTACATGGCGACATACATGACCTTGTTGAGGCCACATGTCAAAACACTGAGGTCATGAATAGATGGTGAGGTGAGCTCTTGGCAATCCTCGACCATGGCATGTCTGTGCTAGAGAGTGTGATGGGAGATGGGCATTGGCCACATGGATGTAGGTCAGCACTAACAACAGCTGAGAGTCTACGGGGTCATACACCTTCACACTCCCATAGTGGCAGTGATAACAGCACTACCAAAGGGGGTTTGCTGTCCACATCACACTGGTGCAGGCCATGGGCATGTGGTCCTGACCAGTCCCACCAGGAACATGGATCCAGCAGAAAGCAGTCACTATCAGGAAGCAGTACTGCATCTAGCCTTGGGCCTGGTGGTTCCAGTAATACCCCTGGCAGGACCAGTTCCTGTGTCCGTGGCCAGAGACGGTGAACTGGACACCCCGCCATGTACGGTCCACAGCTGTCCAACATACCACTGTGTAGGGCAGCTACATGGCGTGACTGTGTGTATTCATACACACACACATCTGTATCACAGGCAGGTCACCTCCAGACACACACAGCACCTCTGCACAGCCCATCTATTGGATACCCCTCCAAACACACACACATTATGTCAACTATATGGCCCAGCCTAGGCCTCTGGCAAACCCACACCACATCCTGTGCATATGATGATACCTGTGTCACATCCCTGTCATCCATAGCATCAATGCAGGGGCATGCTAATATGGGTCTAAAGCACAGAGTGAATATAGTACAGTGTAGCTATGTAATACTGTGCAAGGTACTTCTGGCTTGCATTTGTTATGGGTATACATACAGGTATATGTACCTTATTAGCCAAGATGCATTACTGATGTTAGTACCACTGACTGAATGTAGTCTAAATTGCTGTATTCTGTTTGTGTTCCAGGTGTCTGTGTGTCTGCAAGCTGTGGCCCTGCAGACATTCCCAAGAGGGAGTATGGCAGAGTGGGAATACACCAACCATGTCATAGGCAAGGTACAGGTTTATATGTACATGTACCAGGTGTGTAGGCATGCAACAGTGTGTGAGGGGCACCATTGTCAGACAGTGTGACCTTGCATACATACCCCTTGTCACAGACAGGTAGCCTTCAGACATGTCACCTCAGTGTTGTGTAGTACCACAAGCTCATACATACAGAACAGGTTACTGCAGTACTGTCAGCAGGTCCCTCACAAGTGTAGCCATTACATTCATTGCAACAGATTCACCTGTCAATACCTGTTGGGCCTGCTATTTCTTTCTCATACAATCAACCCTGATGCAGTTGGTGGCATGCATGATACTGTGTCTGACAGGTCTGTGCGTACGTATTCCTGAGTCCACAGAGTGGAACAGGGAGACAAAATGGTATATCCTTTGCATACACACAGTAAGGACTGACACGGGGGATGTGCATACAGTAACACAAACACAAATGGCAAAAGACAGATTAGTAAACCTACATATCCACTTTGATGTACTGTAGTACTACATACACATGACATGCCCCATGTAGATTATACGTATGGGACACTGTGTTGCCTGTGCACTGGCGCAGTAATTAAGGAGCCTCAATCCTCACCACTAACACCAGTGAGGGGCATCAACATTGGGAAGGATAAAATACACACACAGTAAAGTACAATTTCCCTTAAGAGCACAAAGAGATCACAGTCAGTCTGGGGCTGGTTTCTTTCTTTCTCTCCAGATTCCCAATAAGACTCCCCACTGGCACAGCTATAGGGTACAGATCTCAGCCTAGTGGTCAAGCTAAAACCTCCAGCACCCTCTCTGTCCAACCAGTGCTTTGTGCCCCTGCCCAAGTAGCTCACACACACACACACACACACACACACACACACACACACACACACACACACACACACACACACACACCCTCTTTAAGATTTGATTTAGATACAAACACACGGACACTTCTGGAGAAGGCTGGCATGGAGTTCAAAGTTCTTTAGCTATGCCCTCTTTCTGCCCAGACTATGAGGTAGTACCAGCTGCCACCAACCACTAATATCAGCTACTAAAAAGGCCCTTACCAAAGGGTGTCCAATTATTACTGTGCAATATTATTATCCAAATAGTAAATGTGACTGAGCAGCAAGACTCTTGGAGTGGCTTTGCACAGTATCACTATATACATGCAATGCACTATAGAGCTTAAATTATCTCCGCACAAAACCGCCACAGTTGAAAGGTTTCAAAATATTTAATAATAAATAATTAAAACACAAGACAATACTTCTTAGTACACAGTGCTAGTCAAGAGTTCAGACATCACAGGAAAATGCTTAAAATAATACTGTAGAATAGTTCTGACATAAATATATAAAGCTAGACTAAACTTACTATTTTCTATCTTTTTCTAAGAACAATCATAGTTGTAAATAAACTTACATATAGAGCAAAAGCAGAGTACTGGTGAGTTGTTGTCAGCTTTAGACAAAATCCAAAATGCATTCTTCTTTCTGTCCTTAAATTGATAACACAGTACTGCTTCACATTACATCATTCTTGACACTTCTCTGCTTTCCCAGACTAACAGAAACTCAGAATTTAAATTTCTTTGATCTTACACCTGTACAGGAAACCACAACAATTAAATACATTGTATATATAAAATCTAGCAATTAACTCTGGTCTCAAAACAATAGAAAGAATATGCTGGTCCGGACATCACAGCTCTGAGTTTGAGATAAAACAGTCATACAATGCTAGACTTATCAGCTTTCTTCCAGCAGAGTGCACTGTTACTGCATTTTTGATGTTCAGCATTTAACACAATTTTCTTACATTTAAGAGAACAAGCCTATGGCTTATATTAATATTTACAAATGACAGAATTATCTACAAAATTCTATCTAGCTAGGCTGGCAGCCTTCACACCCCCCCAGAGAACTTAAGCTAGTTTTTCAAGTGACCCTTGAGAATCTTTGCTCGAAAGGGTTAGGTCTGTCTGAGTATACCTTACCTCATTCCTTGTCTTGAGAGCCCCATCTGTATTGGTGTTGCTAACCCCACTGCGGTGCTGCACTGACATATCATATGCTTGCAACCCTAGGCTGCATCTTATCAACTTGGCATTTTGCTGGCTGGCTTGGTGTAACCATGTTAGGGGATTGCGATCTGTAACTACAGTGAATTTCTTCCATACAGATAAGGCTGAAGTTTCTGTAGTGCCCACACTATGGCTAGACATTCCTTTTCTACAGCTGCATAGCATTCCTCTCTGGATTGGAGCCTATGACTGAGATAAGCCACTGGGTGCTATTTTCCCTTTGAAGAAATATGGTTAAGTACAGCCCCACCCTATGGTTCAAAGCATCTACCTGCACAACAAATTATTTGCTGTAATCTGGACTGGCTAAAACAGGGGGTCCTTCCAAAGCATCTTTAAGCTTCTAGAATGCCTACTCACATGTTGGGGTCCACACTACCTTATCTGGCCTGTTTATACTTGTCAGATCCATGAGGGGAGCAGCTATGGTACTATAACTGGGGACAAAATTTCTGTAGTACCCTGC
Organism: Protopterus annectens; assembly: GCF_019279795.1. NCBI lineage: Eukaryota > Metazoa > Chordata > Ceratodontiformes > Protopteridae > Protopterus > Protopterus annectens. Next base: position 20,576,629 of record NC_056731.1, read on the forward strand.
TGTCCCCAAGAATGTCCTCACCTGCTTTTTGGTAACAGGTGCAGGCCATGCCTGAATGGCTTCCATTTTGGCAAGTTCTGGCCTGATCTTACCACTCCCCACTCTATGTCCCAGATAGGAGACCTCTGCCATACCCACCTGATATTTGCTGGGCTTAATGGTCAACTCTGCTGTCTGTAGTCTGCCCAGCACCTCCCTGACATGTTGAAGGTGCTCTTGCCAGAAATGGCTATAGATGGTAAGATCATCTAGTTAAGCAAGGACAAACCCTCCTGCTCATGCTAGGATATGATCTAACAGCCTCTGGAAAGTCGCTGGGGCATTTTCCATCACAAAGAGCATTTTTGTAAACTCATGCAAGCCTAAAAGGAGTCACAAATGACCTCTCTCTAGCACTGGGAGTCAAGGGCATCTGCCAGTAACCTTTGGTAAGATCAATTATGGTAAGATACTTAGCCCCACCTAGCTGCTCTAGGGCCTCATCTGTCCAAGGCATGGGGTAAGCATCTGACTGTGTGACTATTTAGTTTCCTGTAATCTGCACAGATCCTAGTGTTGCCATCCTTTCTTGGCACCAGCACCACTGGAGAGACCCAGGGACTGGTGGACTCTTGAATTACCCCTAGTTCCAACATTTCCTGTATCTCCTCCCTCACAGCCTGTTTGACTCTCTCAGGCACCCTATAAGGGGGCTGCCTAATTGGCCTTTGGGGTCCTGTATCCACCTGGTACTGCACCAGGTGGGTGCACCCTTGTTTCCCAATGGACATGTCCACAAACTCCTATAGCACTGCTTGGATTTCTTGAACCTGGGTAGGAGATAGCTGGTGGGACATTGCTGCCCCTTCCACTGAGGTGTCAGTCTGAGCCTCACTGAGGAGATAAGTCACCAGATCTCCCTCAGACTCCTTCTGGAATCCACTGCAAATACTCAGCATAAGGTCCTTCCTATCACGGTATGATTTCATCATGTTAACATGGTACAATGTGTTCCCCTGCCTCCTGCCTAACAGTTCCACCTTGTAGTTAACATCACTTACCTTTCTTACCACCCTGTAGGGTCCCTCCCAAGCTGCTTGCAGCTTGTTGTGTCCGACAGGAATGAGAACCATTACCTGCTTCCCTACAGCATACTCTCTAGCTTGAGAATTCCTGTCATACCATACCTTTTTATGTTGTTGGGCTTCTGCTAGATTCTCCTGGGCTAAGCCCATGAGTTCCCTGAGCCTTGTCCTGAGGTTTAGGACATATGCCACAACAGAATCCTTGTGAGATTCACACTCACCTTCCCACTCATCACAAATTAACTCTAGAGGTCCCCTCACCCTATGCCCATACAGCAACTCAAGGGGTGAAAACCCTGTGGATTCCTGGGGAATGTCTCTGTAAGCAAACAACAGATGGGGCAAATATTTGTCCCACTCCCTCTTAAACTGGTCAGCAAGTGCTCATAGCATGGACTTGACTGTAGAATTTAAACTCTCAACAAGACCATTAGTCTGAGGATAGTAGGGGGTGGTCTTCAGGTGCTTCACCCCACAGTACTTCCACAGTCAAGCCAGCAGGTCTGACATGAAATTGGCACCTCTGTCAATCAGTATTTCTTTTTGGAAACCTACCCTGCTGAGAATCTCTACAAATCATTTGCCACCTTTTCTGCCTCAATGGAGGGCAAAGCCACTGCCTCAGCATATCTTGTAGCATAATATACTATGACTGGGATATAATTTTTCCCTGTGGAACTTGGGGTACTCAGAGGCCCCACAATATCCATAGCTACCCTCTGAAATGGCTCCTCTATCAAAAGCAAAGGCATCAAAGGAGCTCTCACCTTGTCTCCTGCATTGCCTACCTTTTGGCACTTTTCACAGGTCCTGCAGTACCCTGTTACATCTCTGGACATTCCAGGCCAATAGAAGGTCTGCATAATATGTCTCTTTGTATGTTTTATGCCCATATGACTTGCAAAGGGAATATCATGGGCTATGGCTAGAAGTGCCAGATGACAGGCTCTGGGCACTACCAACTGCTTATATTAATATTTACAAATGACAGAATTATCTACTAAATTCTATCTAGCTAGGCTGGCAGCCTTCACAGACATAACACACTACCTCTTAATACACGTAATGTTCTGAATGCCTTCATGGATGGTGAGATAACTCACCAGAAATAGCTTGTGGAGTCATGTATTGCTCCTACAAGCCTGGACAAGTGATAGGGTAGCAGATGTTGTATCAGCATGATGTTTCAGTCAGGTATGATACCTGATGCTGGCATGCATGTCACTACACCTCACTTTTGCTAATTTGGCATCAATATCACATACATGGGCATTGTTAAGGGACACAGACTACATATAGGTTGCAAACATATGGATATTTCATAGAGATCTATACAGATGAGTGGTATGGACTGCACAATGGCTTAACATGCTGCATGTGAGGCAGATGCCATTACAACGCTATATAAAGTAATGCCATCGGGAGGTGGTAAACAGGAGTGGATGGTACACACATCAAAATAGTATCAGCCAAACAAGATACGATATTCACCCAAACACACACACACAGTTGCCAATATTGAGATTAGAACCTTTACCTATCTAGTTATTACTACTATGGTGCTACGCAGTTATCTGACGTGCCACAGAGCTTATATGATTTCACTTTGTCCCAAGGTACTTCTAAGGTGAATGACATCAGCAGGCCTAGTGAAGTAAGGTGATGGAAAGTGTACAGGGTGGTATACAACTCAAAATGGTATAACCCACACAGTATATGATTCTCACACAAAAAGCTGCCAGTATTAATATTAGAACCCCAACCTATCTAGTTATTTCTACTATAGTGTTAATCAGTTTTCAGATGTGCCACGGAGCTTACATGATTTTATCTAGTCCCAAGGTACTTCTAAGGTGAATGACATCAGCAGGCCTAGTAAAGTAGGGTGATGGGAAGTTTACAGGGTGGTACACAAGTCAGAATGGAATAACCCACACACTATATGCGTTTCACACAAACAGTGGCCAGTAATGAGATTAGAACCCCTGCCTATCTAGTTATTTGTACTGTGTGTTACACAGTTATTGCATGCATTAAAGAGCTTACTGGGCTGACAATGTGCCAAAGGTGCTGATAAGGGGAATGACATCACCAGGATTGATAAAGCAGGGCAGTGAGTAGGAAAACATATCAAAATGCTTCTTCTTACAAACATACACACTTACACACCTATGCACACATATATCAGATCTGAGAGTTGAACCCATGCCTATCTAGTTATTTGTCCTATAGTGTTACGCAGTTACACATGTGCTACATAGCTTACTGGACTGACAACTGGCCAAAGGTGCTGATAACTGCACAGCTAAGGTAAACTATTACAGGTGTCAGAAAGTCTGCCTTTAGTTTTTTCCTTAGATCTTGCTAGCTCTATCTTTGTTGCACTTTAAATAACCTAATAGCTTTTCACTTCACCAGGTTTTTGTATCAGTTATTCTAGCACACCGGAGAGCCATCAGTAGGAGTCGTTCCTCATGGAATTAGCTCCAGTACTTAATAGTTATGACCACCCCTCCTGTCATGATTAAAGTGCAGTTCTCTGTGCTTTTGCCCATTAACCTGGTGCACTTGGGCATTCTGAGGCACTGTTCAACTGCCTCATGTACACAGCCAACCCTCTCCTCTAAACTCCTAACACTCAGACTTGTGAGATATTCCCCTATATCATGAAAATGGAAGATATGTACTCTCCAGTGAAGACTGGTGTAGCTGGTCAAGAGGAGCATGGTTAACACCTGCACCACACCACATGGAACACATACCCTCCAAAACACCCACTATTACAGCTGTGACATACAAACAAAAACCACACATCCACCTTCACAGAGGCACTCAATAGACATTTAACCAAACAGCAGAGACCACCAAGACAGACACCCACTCACCCACCACAGCACAGCAAACATCACAGGACAGATATCTCACCTACACAGTCTGCCCCTCAACCTAAGCCCCTAAGGCTAACTACCTTGCCCAATACAGTAATCATAGGTGACTCAATAGTGAGGCACACCGATGTCCCACTCACTAGGTTGAATATGGAGAAGGTAACAGTCAGCTGTCTATCAAGTGCCAGAATCCAGCACGTAACACACCCAGTCATGTCACTGCACAACAACTGCAAGTATCACTCTGTCATTGTCCATGTGGGTGTGAATGACCTGAGATGCACCTCCCTGGACTACATGAAAAAATATATGGTGGATATCTCAGATTATGTGGGCCAGGCTGGTATGACAATAGCCCTGAGTAATATACTACTGTCACCCAGAATGTTACCGCAGTGCAAACAGCAAATGATTGACTTCAGCAATTAGCTTATGTGACTGGAGTCATTCTCAGGGGATCCAGTATCTGTCTGCTTGGGATAACATGACTGACAGACTGTGATGGGTTGCCAGAGGTAGCCTGCATCTGTCACCCCTGGGTTTCCAGGTACTGGCTAAGTGTCTTGCCATGCCTATAGTGGCTTTTAGGTGGTGTTCCAAATCATATTGCCACCATAACAGCTATAAATGAATGCAATGTGAGGGTCATGCTGCTCAACACTAGACATCTAAATCTCAAGATGCAGTCACGTGAAGCACTCCCCAAAATGGAGAACATTGACATTTGTGCTGTAATGAAGACCTGGTTTACAGCAGCAGACAGCACTCCTGATCTACCAGGCTATAACTCATTCCACACCTGTCAGCCCCAAAACATGGATCACAGCTCCAAAGGTGGTGGCATCTCCATATTATAAAGGATATGCACACCTCCAGACTAGTATCCCAGCGTAATGCATCTGAGATACATCAGGTACAACTGACATTGAGTAATAGTGCAATCCAGGTCATAGCCTGCTATAGGTCCACATCCATGTCCCTAGATTCTCAATCCACATTCCTCAACTCCCTGGTATCTATCAAGATCCAATCCAACACTCTCATGCTAGGAGACTTCAACTACCCCTCCATCAACTGGGAAGGATACTCAAGCAACAATACACTGGCCCAACACTTCCTGGAATTCATCAGTTCCAATACCCTGGACCAGCTCATTCTGACCCCCAGTAGAGGAAGCAACATCCTTGACCTGTGTTGATTACTAACCTATGGGACCATTGCTTGGCAACAGTAGTCAATCCCTACCTGATCAGATCCAACCATAAAGCAATCACCATGGAAATTCACATCTCACCCACACCCTCTGTAAAGGTAAGCACCTTGAAAAACTTCGCCAGTGCTGACTTTGGACTCTTAAAAACAGAGGTGGCTAACTTCACAGCACCCATGCCAATGGAAAATACCTGCATGACTGCTGAAGCATTCACAAATGCACTGTAAAACATGTATGTAAATGCATTGAACTAGCCATACCCAACAGAACTATGACACTCTCCTCCAAACACTGGAAACCAATCTGGTGGTCGCCTGCCATCAATAATCTGGTACAACAGCAGGAAGAAACTGTTGTAGAAAAAGGTGGAATCCCAAGAGTGGTAAAACTCCCTTATTAGCCTCAACAACAACTTGAGATCCCTCATGAAATCATCTAAAGCCAGCTATGATGGTAGAATTGCAGCAGACGCTGACAACAATTACAAAGCCTTTGATAGTTATATCAAGAACCTCCATGGAAATACCCAGAAGTGCTATGAGTTACTGCACAATGTTACCTCCTATACTGAGCCAACAGATATTGGCAACATTCTTGCCAACAAATTCAGTGCCAGCTTTACCCCTCCCCCCCAAAGGAACAATCAGAATGCCAGAAGAATGCCATGCACCCAAGATTACTGCAGCCCAGGTGAAACCTGCATTGTCCACGGGCAAGACAACAGCTTCCATGGGACTCAAAAGTATCCCTGGCTGTGTTTTACATGAACAACAAAGACACCTGGCACCACATCTGTGTGCCTTGTTCAGTCATTGCCTCACCTCAGGCTTTGTCCCACCCAAATGGTGCACTGCTACAGTCATTCCTCTCCATAAAGGGGTAGCAACTATAGATCCTGGGAATTATAAGCCCATTAGTCTGATGAGTCTGATATGTACAGCTATGGAGCACATCAGCAGGGACCTGATCAACAAAGATATAGGTAATCTCCTAACTCTGGACCCCACACAGTTTAGATTTGTGAAAGGGAGATCATGCCTGCTCAACCTGGTTGACTTCTTTGAGTCAATCACCAGGGCTGTGTATGATGGTAAGGCACTGCATACAGCCTACATCAATCTGGCCAAGGCGTTTGATACCATTCCTCAGTCAGGAATTATTGATGAACCCACCAAACTAGGCAGCAACCCCTATATCACTGGGTGGGTTATAAATTGGCTCACAAATAGAACACATAGTGTGAAAGTAGCCCGCTCTAAGTCAGTCTGCCAACCAGTCATGAAGTCCCACAGGGATCACTCCTGAGTACTCTCCTGTTAAGAATTTACTTCTCAGGAGTCCAGGCCAACACAAAGGAACTCTGGCTGACCAAGTTCATAGACAACTGCAAGCTGGGAGCCATCATTAATGCCATAAGTGATGGAGACATCCTACAGAAAGGCCTCACTGAGACCACTGACTAGTGTGGAAACCATGGCCTGAAGCTTACCACCACAGAATGCATCATCATCCCCTTAGGTATAAACTCAGTTCCCACTAAGTACCACATCGATGGGAGTCCACTGAACACTGTACACATTTTAAGAGATCTGGGGACACAGGTTGACAGCAACCTCTCCTTCAACCACCACATTGCCACTGTGGTCAGGAAATCCTTCTATGGGGAACATCTCATTACCAAGGGTTTTGCATCCAGGAAGAAAGAGGTTATCGTCTCTGTGTACTCTTCCCTCATTAGACCAATCATCAAGTATAATGGCCCATTTGGCATGTACCTCACTAGACACCTGCAACAGCTGAAGAGGCCATAGAAGTACCTCACAAAGAGGATCCTAGGCATTAAACACATGTACTACACAGACAGACTCAAAAGACTCCAGCTATTCTCTGTCTCATATCACCTACGTAGAAGCGATCTCTGCTTGACTTACAAAGCTATGTCTGACCCAGCTACAAGACAACTGCCAGGAGAACATGCTGGCCAGATCCAGACAGTGTTAACCACACATACACATAGCTCATTGATCCCTGCATATTGTGGACAGGCAGCATGTTTTCATGTGTATTGTCACAGCCCTGCCAATGTGTGCCATGCTGCTATTTCCCTGCAAACATACATGTTACTGCATTTGTGTGGTTATATGGGGGGGGGGGGGACAACTGTCAACTTTTGCACAGACTGTGTTGATATTTGCTTTACATTTTGGTTACATTTACCATACTATTGTGCCCTGTCTTGGGGACTAGAGGCATATCAGTAAAGATCCCAGGTCAGATTGTACTGGCATACATTTGAATTTCAGACTTCTTACCCTTCATAGCCTTACTGCAATTGCGGGTCCTGCTGTGCTATCACTGTGTGAGTCCATAGGGGGTAATTCAACATTTATGCCATTTGTATGCCTTTACTAAACATTTCTCTGTGGTTTTCTGCAGCCGACTTGCTGTGTGGGTGTGAGGGGTGGTTATGGGATCTCCACACTGACATCCATGCCTGTGACCTATGACCCTCCAGTTAATGTCTCCACACAAATACTGCAGTGGGATTTGCTACCTCAGGTACTACTGTATAGTGTGTGGAGGCCAGTTTTGGCCAGACATTTCCCGGGATCCCACATAGCTGTCAGTTGTGTGTTACTATCCCAGTAGGCCAGCCCATTCCCTTGCATGCATGCAGCATTACCATAGATATACTAGCAAAACATACTAAACCATTCATTTATTGTTAAAAATACTGACTAACCTTGTGCTTGTGGCAGTTGTGTGGACAGTACTTGAGGGCCGCATATGTTGGATGCACACAGTACACTGACTATACATGGTAAGTTACAGGTAATGTGATGTGTGTGTCATCCATTTTACTGTGTGTGAGAGTCAGAGAGGGAGTGTGTGCTATGAGTTGCCTCTTTGCCAAGGCCTGAGCATACTGGGTACACCTCTGTCTGCCTACAGGAGCAGGCTAAGTAACTGCTATTTTTGTGAAAGCACAATTTATTTATGCAGCACTACTTACTCTGTTTTGTCACTTCTGCATACCTAATCCATGCCAGGTTGCATCACTCAGTTCCATTTATCAAGCACGGTCAAGTTACCCTTCTTTCTGAATCCTGTCCATTACTGCTGACTGTTTATACAGATACCATACAGTAATGAGAGGAAAGAGGTAAGAACCATATGAATGTGGCTGATGATTATTTGAAAATGCAGAATATTCTGTGCCTGTAACCTTAATGACGAGATGTTGCGAATGCAAGGGGCTAACACTTTTAAAAAAAAAAAGTCAAAGAATTTTGCAATGACGTTTGTCACAAAATACAGATTGAAGATCAAGATGTGTAGTCATTAAAGAAAAGATCAGAAAAATGTATAGCAGAATTAATGATTTTGGGCCATGGTAAACGTTTAAATGTCAGAACAAAATCAGAGTATCAGAATAGCACAAGACAACTACTTAGTAACTTCAAAAACAAAATTAACTTTTTAAGGGTAAACATTCACTTGCCAGGTATGTATGAGGTAATACAGGAAATGTTCGTAAATGATATGCTGGGCCAGAATAAAACATACTCCAGCAAAGATATTAATTTATAAGATGCCTGAACTTCATTAAAATGGACTGAGTTGAGCTGTGACTTTCATGTGCTAGAAAAAGCACAGGATATTTATTATTATAATTCATAGGTTCATAGGTAGGTACTAGGCTATCTGCCCAAGGGCATTTATAAGCCTAGCCAGAGTGTCCACCCCATTGATTAATTAACTGATCCTGTGTTAAGCAGAGCCAATGAAGTGATCCCAGGGTTGTATTTTCTGCTACACAGTCACTCGTCAAGGTTTCTCTTGAAGAGTGTTAGTGAGGGGCTCTGCCTGATGTAATTTGGAATTTTGTTCCAAAGCATGGGGAGTCTCTGTGACAGGAATCTATCCCTCCAGCATGTTTTATTTATTGTTGTGGTGAGGTTTAGCTCACTAGAGCACATGGCTCGCAGTGATTTGGATTTCTTTAAGTGGAGCATGTCCATCAATTCAGAGTTGGACATGGCTTTATAAGTCAGGCAGAGATCACTTCTGAGTAAGCGATATGCCACTGAGTACAGCCGGAGTTTTTTCAGTCGGGCTGCATAGGACATATGTTTGAAGCTAGTAATCCTCTTGGTGAAGTACTTTTGTGGTCTTTCCAGCTGTTGGAAGTGTCTTGTGAGGTGCATCCCAAATGGGGCATTGTACTATATGATGGGCCTAATGAGTGACGAGTAGAGGGGCACTATATAGTTTAATAGTTTCATAGTATAGTACTAGGCTATCTGCCTGGGGCATTTGTAAGCCTAGCCATAGTGATGTGGCTTTTGCCACCCCATGAAATGGTACAAAAATGTACAGAATAAATCTAGAATTCTGTGCCTCTGTCTAGTAGTGACACAATGAAGGTCCCCTTATATAATAGAATTAGTTTACTGTGCCCCTGTCTAGCAGTGACACAGATGTGACCCCTGGGGTAAACTTACAATCTCCCATCCACTCATCAAGATTTCTCTTGAAGAGAGTCAGTGAGGGGCTCTGCCTAATACGAACTGGGATCCTGTTCCAAAGCATGGGAAGCCTCTGGGTTATGAATCTATCCCTCCAGCATGTCCTATTCATACTTGTGCTGAGGTTTAAGTCTTTAGCTCTCGTGGTCCTGATGGATTTGGATTTTTTGAGGTGGAGCATGTCCATCAGATCCTGATTGGACATGGCCTTGTCGTCAGGCAGAGATCACCTCTGAGCAGGTGGTATGCTACTGAATAGAGCTGAAGTTTCTTTAGTCTGGCAGAATAAGACATATGTTGGAGACCCTTGATCCTTTTGGTGAGGTACTTTTGTGGTCTCTCCAGCTGTTGCAAATGTCGGGTGAGGTACATACCAAATGGGGCATTGTACTCAATCATGGGTCTGATGAGGGAGGAATATAGGGGTACAATGACACCCTTGGATCTGGATGTGAATCCCTTCATGATGAGGTGTGCAAGGTAAAATGTTTTTCTAACCACTTTGGCAACGTGGGTATCAAATGAGAGGTTGCTGTCTACTTGGTTCCCTAGGTCTCTGATTACTTTTTCAGTACTCAGTGGGTTGCTGTCTATGTGATAATTTGTGGATACTTTGTTTTTTCCAAAAGGGATGACTATACATTTTTTGGCATTTAGTTTAAGGCCGTGACTACAGCACCAGTTGTCCGTTTCAGTGAGGCCTTTTTGTAGGATGTGTGTGTCAGCTGGTGTATTGACTATGGCGCCTAGTTTGCAGTCATCTGCGAACTTTGTCAGCCACAGCCCTCCCATGTTTGCTTTAACATCTGAGAAATAAATGCCAAACAAGAGGGGTCCCAGGAAAGATCCCTGTGGGACACCACTTGTGCCTGGCTTTGAGTCTGACATTGCTCCAGCAATTTTAACTTTATGGGTTCTGCCCTTTAGCCAGTTTGCAACCCATCTAGTGACATAAGGGTTTACTTTTAACTTATCTATGATGCCTGACTGGGGTATTGTGTCGAAGGCCTTAGCCAAGTCCAGGTATGCTGTATGGACTGCTTTGCCCTCATCAATGGCTCTAGTGACTGTTTCGAAAAAGTCAACTAGGTTTAAAAGGCAGGATCTGCCCTTTACAAAGCCGAACTGGGTGGGATCAAGTGTCTGTAGGTTCCCTATGTCTCTGTTTATGAGTTCCATAATGATTCTTTCCATAGCTTTGCAGACCAGGCTAGTTAAGCTTATGGGGCAGTAGTTTCCAGGGTCTGTAGAGGCACCCCCCTTGTGGAGTGGGACCACTGTTGCTGTACGCCAGTGTTCAGGTACATGTCCCGAAGTAAGGCTAAGGTTAAATAGCATTTTTATGTGTGGGTTTAGCTCCTCTTGGAGTTCACGTAACACGCACCCTGGGATACCGTCAGGCCCCATTGATGCTGTGTTTTTTGCTTTGTTTAGGGTGGTTCTCACTTGGATATCTGAGATGACAGGGAGATTACATTCAGCTGGGATAAGTATTTCTTCTTTTGGGGGTGAAGGAGGGGAGAAATTTGCACTGAACCTGTCAGCCAGAATGTTAGCAATATCTGTGGGTTCAGTGTATTTTTGTTGTTGTGAACCAACTCTGAGCATATCTGAGGGTTTCTGCCCAGGTTTCTAACATAGCTGAAGAAGGCTTTGTGGTTATCTTTAGTGTCCTTAGCGATTTTTCTCTCAAAGTTGCCTTGGATGTTTTTATGAGAAAACGTAGTTTTCTGCTAATGTTGATCAGAGATATCTTCCCTTCATGGGATTTCGCTCTGACGTGCAGTAGCTTCCTTCTTTTGTTATACAATTTGTTTATGGCTGAGGTCCACCAGACAGGACGCTTACATTTGGTGGAGAGGGACTTGGATTTGTTCGGGATTGCATGATCCATGCATTCTTGGAGATGCCCATAGAAAGCATTTGTGAAGGATTCAGCATTGTGGGATGTGGTATCCACTGGCACAGTGGGCTTAAAGGATACCATCTCAGTCTTAAGAAGAGTGAAGTATGCTTTTGAGAAGTTTTTCACTGTGGTCTTTTGTGCTGGGGGTGGAGGTGGGATATGTATATCCAGTGTGATTAGTTTGTGGGCAGATCTCACTAGTGAGGGGTATACTTCCGGTGTGGAGCATTTTGTCCCCATGTTTGTGATGATCAGGTCTAGTATATTATCTCCCCTAGTGGGAGAGGTGACTAGTTGTTCCAGTGCATTTGAATTTATGAATTCCAGGAACCTTTGGGCTAGGGTATTAGGGCTAGAATAATGTACCCAATCTATGTTTGGGTAGTTGAAGTCTCCCAGTATGATGGTATTTTGTGATACATTCATATCCTCCAATGTCTTCAGGAAGGCTGAGTGGGGTTCTTGAGATTGGGAGGGTGGTCTGTAACATGCTACCAGTTGTATAGCAGTTTTGCCTATGGTTAGTTGCACCTGTATGGTCTCTGATGCTTCATGTGTTGCTACTAACCTGGAGGTGTGGGTGTCCTTTATGAATATGGACACTCCCCCTCCCTTTGTGGTTCGGCCTGGGTTTTGGGGCCGGAAAGCATGATACAAGGTATAGCCTGGTAGCGCTGGGGTGCTCTCAGGAGCCTTGAACCAGTTTTCAGTTACTGCACAGACGTCAATGTTCTCCATGCTGAGGAGTGCATCAAGTGCCTGCATCTTGAGATTTAGACTTCTGGCGTTGAGCAGCATTACCCTTAGTTTTTTTCCATTTTTGTTTTCTAAGGAGGTGGGTTTGTCTTTTGAGCCTTGCCTAAAAAAGGCACTATGGGGGTGTCAAGAGCCTTAGCCAATATCCGGAAGCCCAGTGGTGACAGGTGTAAGCCATCCCTTGCGAAGCAGCGTGGCTTGTCCAACATATCATCCCAGGCAGACAGACATTGGATCCCCTTAGAATGACACCAGTACTTGAGCCAATTGTTAAAGCTGATCATCTTGTCTTTGTATTGTGGTATCATTCTTGGTGAGGGCAAGATGCTGCTCAGGGTCAGGGTCATACCAGCCTGGGCTACATAATCGGAGAACTCCTCTATGTCTGTTTTCATGTAGTCCAGGGAGGTACATCTCAGGTCATTCACACCAGCATGGACAATGATGGAGCCATATTTGTACTTGCTTTGGAGTGACCTGAGTGCGTGTGTTATATGGCGGATCCTAGCTCCCGATAGACAGCTCACAGTCACCTTCTCCTTGTTCAGCCTGGTCAGTGGGACATCAGTGTGTCTGACTATGGAGTCACCTATTACTAGTGTATCAGGCAAGGTGTTTGGCCTTAAGGGCTGCGATTGGTCGACACACTGATTTATTGAAGTATGTGTTGCATGTGTTTTGTTTTGAGGTGGTGGATTTTTGGATGTCTGCTTTGGGAGCCTCTGTTGTTTTGGTAAGTTTTTTTTAGAGCCTCCGAGTATGTCTTTGTGTTTTTATGTGTTTGGTTTGCAGTTGTGGTAGGTCTATTTGGGACTGGGATTGTTGTGTGTGTGGTTGCCATCTCCTCCTGTCTGGTCATGCCAGCCCTGAGTTGAGAGAGTTCAGCCTCCAGTTCGGCTATATAGTTGCATCTCTCACATGTATTTGTGTTTGTTGGGAGGAGGAGAGTGTTGTCTGTGTACATGAGGCAATTGTAGCATTGTCTCAAGATACCCAGATTGACCAGCTGAACTGGAGATGATGCCAGTAATCTACCACTCGACATGCTAGAACAGTATAAGGGAGTGGTATACCTTTAAGGGAAGTGGATATTCACAGGGGTGGTAAGTAGATGTAGTGCTTTACTTAGTACGAGAGTGCTTACTTAGTAGAGAAGTATTGAGAACAAGTGCTAGGCTTATAATACAGTGAGTAGTCTGGTTTTACTAAGAGTAGAGCTTCCTTAAGGGAAAATTTGAAGAGCAGACTTGGCGGAGCCAGAAAAAGTTTAACCTTGTTTAACCGGCGCTGCACAACCGCGCAAAGCTGTGCAAACGCGAATTTTAAACAGTGAACTACAGAAGAGCTAGAAATGGTCCAAAACAACCAATTACTACAGCTTCTTGTGCTGAGGTCACTTCCTACAGGGACAGATAGGCTGCTCAAGGCTCCCCACTCCCACTGGTGAGCAAAGAAACTTCCTTCAATCCAAGTAAGGTAATGGACAACACAGGAACTACACCACAGCCCAGAATACGGCAATGCCTGTAAACTGGTCTAAACTAGTCGAGGAAGGCGGGAAAACAAGGATTATTTTTTTTTTTGTTTTTGGTAGAAATACACAGAAAATGCAGAAACAGTGATAAATTAGTTACACAGGCTAGCACACTTTAGTGGGCAGCCTCCACAGTTAAATTAAACAAACAAGCAAACTTTCGATCAAATTCGACTAAAATGTAACTTTAAGTGCAGATTTTAAAATAATGCAGCAATCAGTTAAAAAACAGTTCAGGCTAGTTCAAGGTAAGAGACAGAAGCTATTCCAAGTGAAAAAAAAAGGAAAGATACTTAAATCCAGAAGGTAGTCGCTTTTCTGAGTTCCCTGCTGCTAGGACCACTCTGTAAACCCACGTGGAGTTTGTCTGAGGAGTATAGCCAGAAAAAATGCCCAGAGGTGGATTTTAAACAGTGAACTACAAAAGAGCTAGAAATGGTCCAAAACAACCAATTACTACAGCTTCTTGTGCTGAGGTCACTTCCTACAGGGACAGATAGGCTGCTCAAGGCTCCCCACTCCCACAGGTGAGCAAAGAAACTTCCTTCTATCCAAGTAAGGTAATGGACAACACAGGAACTACACCACAGCCCAGAATACAGCAATGCCTGTAAACTGGTCTAAACTAGTTGAGGAAGGTGGGAAAACAAGGATTTTTTTGTTTTTTTTTTGGTAGAAACACACAGAAAATGCAGAAACAGTGATAAATTAGTTACACAGGCTAGCACAATTTAGTGGGCAGCCTCCACAGTTAAATTAAACAAACAAACAAGCAAACTTTCGATCAAATTCGACTAAAATGTAACTTTAAGTGCAGATTTTAAAATAATGCAGCAATCAGTTAAAACCAGTTCAGGCTAGTTCAAGGTAAGCTACAGAAGCTATTCCAAGTGAAAAAAAAAAAACAAAGATACTTAAATCCAGAAGGTAGTCGCTTTTCTGAGTTCCCTGTTGCTAGGACCACCCTGTAAACCCACGTGGAGCTTGTCTGAGCAGTATAGCCAGAAAAAAATGCCCAGAGGTGGATTTTAAACAGTGAACTACAAAAGAGCTAGAAATGGTCCAAAACAACCAATTACTACAGCTTCTTGTGCTGAGGTCACTTCCTACAGGGACAGATAGGCTGCTCAAGGCTCCCTACTCCCACTGGTGAGCAAAGAAACTTCCTTCTATCCAAGTAAGGTAATGGACAACACAGGAACTACACCACAGCGTAGAATACAGCAATGCCTGTAAACTGGTCTAAACTAGTTGAGGAAGGCGAGAAAACGAGGATTATTTTTTTGGTTTTTTGGTAGAAACACACAGAAAATGCAGAAACAGTGATAAATTAGTTACACAGGCTAGTACACTTTAGTGGGCAGCCTCCACAGTTAAATTAAACAAACAAACAAGCAAACTTTCGAACAAATTCGACTAAAATGTAACTTTAAGTGCAGATTTTAAAATAATGCAGCAATCGGTTAAAAAAACAGCTCAGGCTAGTTCAAGGTAAGCTACAGAAGCTATTCCAAGTGAAAAAAAAAACAAAGATACTTAAATCCAGAAGGTAGTCACTTTTCTGAGTTCCCTGCTGCTAGGAACACTCTGTAAACCCATGTGGAGCTTGTCTGAGCAGTATAGCCAGAAAAAAATGCCCAGAGGCGGATTTTAAACAGTGAACTACAAAAGAGCTAGAAATGGTCCAAAACAACCAATTACTACAGCTTCTTGTGCTGAGGTCACTTCCTACAGGGACAGATAGGCTGCTCAAGGCTCCCCACTCCCACTGGTGAGCAAAGAAACTTCCTTCTATCCAAGGAATATAACCTCTTTATTTCTAGATGCAAACCCGTTAGTAATTAGATGGTCCACATAGAATGATTTCCTAACTACTTTGGCAATATGATTGTCAAAGGAGAGATTACTCTCTACCTGGGTCCCCAGATCTCTTATTACATCTTCTGTATTAAGGTGGCTGCCACCTATGTGGTAATTCATGGGTGTTTTGTTTTTCCCAAATGGGATGACTATGCATTTTTTGGCATTTAGCTTGAGGCCATGACTTTGACACCAGGTGTCCATCTCAGTAAGGCCCTTTTGGAGGATGTCCATGTCAGCAGGAGAGTCAATTATGGATCCCAGTTTGCAGTCATCACTGAACTTGGTTAGCCATAGTACTCCTGTGTTTGTCTGTCCTTCTGAGAAGTATATGCCGAACAGTAGGGGTCCCAGGACTGAGTCTTGTGGGACACCACTTGTGACTGATTTAGAGTCGGACCTGGAGCCCGCTATTCTTAATATGTGAGTTCTGTCTGAAGCCAGTTGGCAACTCATTTCATGATGTAGGGGTTTATATTCAAGCTGGTGACTTTTTCTGTAATACCTGAGTGGGGAATGGTGTTGAAAGCCTTGGCGAGGTCAAGGTAGGCTGTGTGAACCACCTTTCTCTCATCTATGGCCTTGGTGGCTGTCTCAAAGAAGTCAACCAGGTTTAGTAGGCATGATCTGCCCCTAACAAAGCTGAACTGGGTCGGGTCAAGTGTTTGGAGGTTCCCAATGTCTTTGTTAATGAGTTCTATGATGATGCGCTCCATAGCCTTGCAGACCAGGCTAGTCAGGCTTATGGGGCAATAGTTACCAGGGTCAGTTGTGGCCTCTCCTTTTTGGAGAGGAATAACCATTGCTGTGTGCCATTCTATGGGCACATAGCCTGTGGAGAGGCTGAGGTTGAACAGCGTGTTTAGGTGGGGGATTAGTTTGTTCTGTAGTTTGTGCAAGACGCAGCCTGGGACACCATCTGGTCCCATTGACGCTATGTTTTTGGCTTTTGAAAGGGCTGTTTTCACTTGTGCGTCTGTGATTTTTGGGACACTACACTTTTCTGGTATTGTTGTGCACCCTTTTGGAGGGAAGAGTGGGGTGAAGTTTGCACGTAATCTATCTGCCAGGATGTTGGCAATATTAGTCGGTTCAGTATATTTTGTGCTATTTTGCACTAGTTCAGTGCATATCTGCGAGTTGCCACTTAGAATCTTAACATAGCTAAAGAAGGCTTTGTGGTTATCTTTTGAATCCTTGGCTATTTTTCGTTCGAAGTTAGCCTTGGATGATTTCATGAGGGACCTTAGTTTCTTACTGATACTGATCAGAGATGTCTTTCCTTCTTGGGATTTGCTTTTTTTCCTGAACTAGTTTCCTCCTTCTACCAAAGTGGTTTCCTTCTCTTAGAAGAGTGAGTTTTAGTTTTGCTAAGGATGGCATTATCCATGCATCCTTGTAGGTGCTCATAGAGTGCATATGTAAAGGTTTCTGCATCTTGGGCAGCGTTATCCTTCAGCATGGGGGCTGTGAAACTTACCACCTCTGTCTTAAGTAAGGTAAAGTTTGCTTTAGAAAAGCTTTTTACTGTGGTTTCCTTAGTTGGGAGTGGTGGTGGGGTGTGGACATCCAGAGTGATTAGTTTATGGTCTGATCTAACCAGTGGCAGGTTGACCTCCAATGTGGAACACCTGTCTCCCATGTTGGTGATGACCAGGTCCAATATGTTTTCACCTCTGGTAGGGGAGTTTACCAGCTGATCCAGGGCATTTGAGTTGATGAATTTCAGGAAGCGCTTGGCCTGGGAGTTTGTACTCAAGTAGTTTTCCCAGTGAATGGCAGGGTAATTGAAATCGCCCAATATCAGGGTGTTTGGTAGGACCTTCATGTTTTCTAGTGTCTCCAGAAAGGTGGAGTGGTGGTCCTGGGTCATGGAGGGTGATCTGTAGCAGGCCAGAATTTGCATTGCAGATTTGCCCGATGTTAGTTGCACATGGATGATCTCAGAGGTATCATGCTGCACCACTAACCTGGAGGTGTAGGTATCTTTGATGAATATGGATACACCCTCTCCTTTTATGTTTTGGTCCGTGTTCTGTGGCCGAAATGTGTGGTATGAGTTGTAGCCCAGTAGTGCTGGGGTTCTCTCTGGAGTCTTGAACCAGGTTTCAGTTACTGCACAGATGTTGACATTCTCCATACTGAGGAGTGCTTTGAGCATGTGCATTTTGAGATTTAAACTCCTGGTGTTGAGTAGCATAACCCACAGTTTTTTGTTAATTGTGCTGTTTACAGAGGTAGGTTTGACTTTTGAGCCTTGCCTAAAAAAGGCACTATGGGGGCAGCAAGAGCCTTGGCCAGTATTTGAAAGCCTAGGGGTGACAGGTGGAAGCCGTCTCTTGTGAAGCAATGCGGCTTGTCGAGCATGTCATTCCAGGCTGACAGACACTGGATCCCCTTTGAATGACACCAGAATCTTAGCCAATTGTTGAAATTGATCATTTTTTCTTTATACTGAGGTATCATTCTTGATGAGGGCAGGATGCTACTCAGGGTCAGGGTCATACCAGCCTGGGCTACATGATCAGAGAGCTCTTCCATGTCTCTTTTCATGTAGTCCAGGGAGGTACGTCTCAGGTCATTCACACCAACATGAACAATGACAGAGTCATATTTGTACTTGTTCTGGAGTGACCTGAGTGCTTGTGTTATGTGGTGGATTCTGTCTCCCAACAGGCAGATAACAGTAACCTTCTACTTGTGCAGCCTAGTGAGTGGGACGTCAGTGTGTCTGACTATAGAGTCACCTATTACTAGTGTGTTAGGTATGTTGTTTCACCTTAAGGGCTGTGATTGTGCGGCACACTGATTTTCTGTTTTATGTATTGTATGGTTTGTGACGGGAGGTGCAGGTTGTTTGGGTGTCTGCTTTGGAGGTCTCTGATGCTTTTGCAGTTTTATTTTAGAACCTCCAAGTATGATTTTGTGTATTTATGAGTATTTTTTTGCCAGTGCTGTTTTAGTAGGTCTGTGTACAGCTTGAGGTGTGGTGCAAGTGTTAACCTTCTCCTCTTGACTATCTGTTGCAGTCTTGGGTGGAAACAGCTTAGCTTCCACTTGGCGACTGCTCAAAATTCCTGTTTGTAGAACAGCTGTTTTCTAAACCATCACCTGTAATAGTGCCAGATTTTGAAAACATATTTGCTATGTTTGACCAAGCCAGTGATGAATATCAAATTATACAGTCCTGGGTATTGACCAGAGTATCACTGATATTACACTGGGATGAAGCAGCTAGGCTTGAAATTACCTCCAGGTCGATTGCCTAGTGACCGCCTATGATCCTATGATACTATGAACCAATCTTTTCAGCAGTCATTACTTTAAGGAATTATGTGATTTCTAAAGAATTACATACAGAAAAGTGAATCCACTCTGTCCAAAAGCCAGTCATCTACTAAAATATTGTATGTTAGGATCCACATAGAATTCCAATGCATCCTGTGGCTGGAGCCAACCGGACTGTTGTTCTAAAAGGCCTTCAGGAAGAAGAAAACCTGTCTAAGTAAATACAAGTATGCAATTTCTAAAATGGGCAGAAAGAGAGAGCAGAGAAAGAGAGAAGGACAAGATGAAACGATATATTAATACCGGATGAGGTGCTACTGAACATGTGTTTTGGCACAGATCAAACTGTGCTGGTGACAAATGAGAGGCCACATAAGTATTTAAAGGGCGGAATCTTCTCCATGTAAAATAAATAAATTGTCAAGTAATTAATGTAATAAATGAGAGGCACTCTACCACTGTTCCATTTCTAAAGCCCTCACACCACACTGGTGCTGGGGAAGATTGAGCATGCATTTGTTCTATTGTTTTCCATAGGTCATATAAGAAGAAAAAACATAAAAGTACATTTAGCAAAAATATTTTGTCTAGCAAAATGGTTTTCACTTCAGGTATGAAATAAAACAGACTTTTGTTAGGAAAGAACATTTACATATGATGCTCTAAATGGAAGAACACGGCATTCCTAGATGTGGAGTAAATATATGACAAGGTCCCAGGAAAGATGATTTGGGTTGTTCTGCAAATGTATGAAGTCCAGGAAACAATAGTATAATTAGTGAAGGCTATGTATATGTTCTCAGTGACAAAAGCACAGTCACTGTTCAGACACATAGATGGGTTCCCAGTGGGGTGGGTCTATACCAGAGTTCAGTTTTGAGCCCCCAGCTGTTCATACTGGTGATGGATTACATAAGCAAAAACGGTCACTACAATCAAACAGGAACTTTAGCAAAATAGAAGGAATTGGAATGTACTAAGAGACGAAAGTAGTGAGAGATCTCAAGCTCTGATGTGACTCCCAAGCTCATGCAGAAGTAGTAAAATGGAGGTTAATGATGATGATGAATTTCTACATGTGTTGTTGTTGTTGTCTTTTGGCTTTTCCTGGTTAGGGGTCGCCACAGCGGAACTCCGGTCTGCTAATGATTGGCAGTAGATTTTCACGGTGCCGAGTTGCCAGCTTGATGCCCAACCTTCAACGAAGGCATGCCAATTCATGCATGTCTTTCGGAATGCCACTCAACCCACGGGGAGGACATGCAGACTCCACACAGAAGGCACTCCCCACACACTAGCTGAGAATTGAATGGGAGAACCTCTTGCTGTGAGGCAACAACGCTACCATTGTGCTGTACCACCGTGTGTACTTTATATAATTTTGATGTGGTTTTATACATCTATATGTATAGCTATGTCTATCTATACATATACATATGCATATACATATACATATATTTATATGTGTGTATATATATATATATATATATATATATATATATATATATATATATATATATATAGATATATAGATATATATATCCATTCACATTTTTTCACATGGGGTCGGGGTGTCAATTTAACAAGTATTGAACATCTAGAGGCAATGTACACATCACTGGGTGGCTAGCCCTGCCATGTATATCTACCTATCAATTTCTATGTGGTTGTCCTGTATATGACCAAATGTTCTTAATGTCATAATTAAAAACTGATATTAGGAAGTTTGAGTACACGGTATACCAAAAGCTCTAAATATTGAAATGACAAAAGATCTGGAAAGGAAATGTATTTCTTTTCCTGATCATCACATTAAAACCATCCATAACATCAGCCTTAAATTTCTCTGAATAGTGACAGTGGTATGGGAAGGGTTTTATTAAGGTAAGGTGTAATGTTAAGGTTGGGGGAATGTGCAGCATTAGGGTTAGGTTCAGCACCTATTACTAAGATTGCTATTCTTTTGGACTGCTCAAATGAAGAGAGGAGTCACTACCTATCAACAGCATGGTTCATTTGTGTTTGCCATAGTCAACTTAAATAATTTCATCTATAGCTCCCTAGTTGGTATTTCACTGTGATCACGTTGATCATGATTGTGTACATCATGTTTGAGGTGGGGTATGGATGTATATGCGTGTGTTTTTTTTAATGCAGAAAGGAAAAGCACGATGGTTGAGCTAGTTAGAGCATATATGGTAGGGTGCAGTTTTCATTTAGCCACCACAAAAGAAAAAGCATTTAGCTGGCATCTAGAATCATATACAGTTTGCTGTAATGGATTTGTGATGTTTAGAATTAAAAATGTGGATGTTCATTACAGATGCACTCAACTCTATTTTCCAAATTTTAGGGATGCCTCTAATTTTGATTCCAAATTTGTTCCAGCCAAAATAAGATTGAACATTAGTTTCTAACTTAATAGTATCAATATTTCAAAAGTGTCCCTAGTTTGATGGGTTTTTTTTTTGCTTTATCTCTAATTCTGGTCAAAAAAATATGACATTTGTCTGGAGATATATATATATGTGTGTGTGTATACATACATACACACATGCACTCACACACACACACACACACACACACACACACACACGCACACACGCACACACGTACACACACATACACACACACACACACACATATATAGATATATACACATATATATATATATATATATATATAGATAAGTAGATGGGGTCACTGAAATATGTCAAATCTTTCATTGGTCAACATCTATTTAACCAACTTTATGTAGATGGGTTCACTGAAATATTTCAAATCTATCATTGGTTGACATCTGTTTAGCCAACTAAGTATGGTTGACTACACAGATACTTGACAGATGTGTGGGAACGTGCATTTCTCTAGGTAGTGAATTATGCCCTTCCCTGGAATTATGCAGTGTCAGAGTTAGTTCACATAATTAGCAAGGGTGCTTACCCCCCTGCCACAAAAATGATATTTTATTTTATTATATTTTATTTTATTTTATTAAGTTTACATTTTGTATGTGTCAAAATTGTTGCTGTGTGCAAGCTTAGTAATGGGTCAACATTTTCAACGTCACCCTTTTGTGGTCGACTTTGTAGACATCAGTCTTTGGATGTTTTGTTTGATTTCAGTACACCCATATATAATTGTGTGTGTAGAAATAGTGCCCATATAGACTGGTTTGGTGCACAGTTAAAATACAATTTACAATAAAGTCCACTGGAATAATCAGTACCACCCTACCAAAAAATGTTCTGTGAATAATTCAAGAAGACATTTGCAGTATGTCACAAGTCTGTGGGTGGCAAAAGATACAGCTGTAAAAGTAGAGCAACCGGCTGCCATTTTACAACCAGGTCATAATGACATGTTTTGAATATTTACTATGCACACAATGGATCAAATTCCAAAGTCTGCCTTGATTGCAAAAGACTTGTTCTTTGAGGAAGTCCATCTATATCTAAGTTTGCACTGGAGCCCAAGTTACAAAACACCTGCTCTCTCACCCTGCTCAGAATGCAAGTGATCACTTATGCTGTGAGCAAGTCTCTTGGAATTGGGGCCAGTGTAGCATTTTTTTAACTGTAATTATTATTATTTGGTTGAACACTTTACAATATTTAGCTGATAAATAATTGTGATAATAAATTTAATTTATTCTGTTATAGAAATATTTTAAATTCCATCAAAGTTAACATCCTTATGTTCCATGTTATTTCATATTTTTATCAGATGGTATATTGGGAAGTGATAGGGATCACTGTTATTGTCATAGCTTTTTGATATGTAAGTACATATACATTTTCTAATAGGATCAGTATTACAAATACAGTTTTTATTATTTTTTTCTTTACCACATTATGCAATCTAGTCCTCATTTTGGGTTATGAGTTTCTTTATTTTTGTTGTGATACTTTGCAATCCACATGCTCCCTGTGTTATTATTGTTTAGGACCAATCAATAACCAGATGAAGTATGTTTATTGTAGGAAACTCATTAAGAACTAAATGAATACCAACAGCTATTGATGTGACAGAGGAAAAGAGGAATTTTCTCTGCAGTGTCACAGGGAGGGAGAAGAAAAATAACATTACTTTTATCTGATAAATGACAAATGACAATAGTAAGGCAGATGTCAGATGAAGAGGGAAGACTTCCCGGAGTTAGGGATATATACAGGAGTGTCAAAATCACAATATGGTCAAGTTATTTGCCTCCAGGATTTACCATCTTGGAATTTAATCTATTATGGCTCAGATCCTACATTTGCAGAATAGGGTATTTTTTTTGTACAGGTGACTAGAATATTATAACACACCCAAAATATGGAAACAAGAACCTTATGAAAATAGGGCCTAGCAAAATGGGAAAATGTGTGCCTTGCTCTTTATTTATTGCCTTTTATTTACTGGGAAAGTCTGAATGGGCAACAGTCCCATTTTTATTGGAGGCCCTGGGAGAAAAGCTCCAGATAAAATACATTTTTGTACAGTAGAGAACAGTAAAAAACACTTTAAGCATTATTTTGCATGTAATTTTGAGACATAAATAGCAAACAGATTTATCACATATTTTAGAAGTTATATTATCATACATAAGTCAAAGACATGTTAACATGAAACAGCTGGAGCTGTAAGAGCAATGATATGGAACGTAGGTTCAGTATGTATATTGACATAAATAAGGATGGATGTCACTAGATCAGGAATAGAAAATAGAGGATGAGGTGGGAGGATATATGCAACAATCATCAATAAAATCATAAGTAGAATAGTTATTTTAGAGGCTGAGATAACAGAATATCACTAAGGAGATGAGGTGGGCTAAAGGACGGTATTGCTAGAAAAAGATTAAGGATATAGGTTAGTTGGAGGATCAATAGTTAGCATGAAAGAATGCAAAAAAGAGACAAGGGATTAGAAAGATGAGAAAGTCAGAATGATAGATACAGGGCTTGGTAATGGAAAAGAAACAGCAAGATGGATGGGTTTAGACAGGATGGGAGCATGAGTACAGCCATGAGGAAATAATGTATTGTTTTCATTTGTACTTGAAACGTATGGTAATATTGTCATGTTTTAGGGTGAGTGGGATGCAGTTTCAGTGCTTAGCAACATAAGAGGATTAAAAGTGAGTCACCTGCACTGTTAGAAAATGTAATCTTGTTGAAGATGTACTTGTTCTGCGAGCAGAGATTCCTTACAGGGGAGTAATGTCTGAGGATGTTTTACAATGGTGAGCAGGTGCAGGTGTTAGGTTTGTTTATTATTTTGTGGGTGTTAAGCAGTTGTGAGTAAGTAAGGTAATTAGGTAGTCCGAGTCAGTGTAGGTGCTTCAGTGTTAGGTAGTTGTGTGAATGGTTTGGTAAGTTGGATACAAACTAACTATTTTATTGTAGCAAACCTCTAGTTTATTTTTTAAGACAAAGTGAAGATCAGTCAGGATGGGTGTTGCATAGAGAAGTGAAGGGAGAAGATAAGATGCTCTTAAAGAATTCCTAGAAGAGTGAATGAAGAAGAAGTTGTTTCATTGGAGGAAGCCCAGCCTTTGGTGAATTTTCTTGATGGCTTGATTGACGAGTTGATCATATTTTAAGTTATCATCAGTTATGACACTTAGAAGCTCTCAGTTGGAAACTCTTTCAGTTCTGGCATTATTTGCTGATGTGATGTTGAAGGATTGTTTCTGTGCTGCCAGAGATTTGGGCAATGACAGCATTAACTTGTTTTTTAGCATTTAAAAGTAGATGCATCGACACCGAAAAATGAGTTCTAGGTCATTTTATGGGGTAGTGGTAGACTTGGTGCAGAACATATGACAGTGGCATCATCTGCATGTTTACTATGGATGCTTCTTTGGTAGTTTTGTGAAGATTATTAGTGGATATGTTAAATAGTAAATGGCCAAGACTAGATCCCTGAGGTACATCAACAGAGGCATACATGTCTGAAAGGGGGAGACATCTCATTTTCATTTTACAGCCAGTAGTTTGTTGATGAGATAGCTATGGAACTAGCTAAGGAATGAATGGGAGAGTTCTAGGGAGTATAGTTCATGGAGTAGGCATTGGTTTGAAACTGTGTCAAATGCTTTTGATATGTCTAAGAAGAGGGGGGAAACTAGCTTGCCAAAGTTTTTAGTAGAGTTTCTGATTTCAGTAAAACTGAAGGGCAGTAATAGCTCTGTGGTGAGGTCAGAAACAGCGTTGAGTGTTAGAAAGGAGATTGTTATTGCGAAGATGGGATAAGAGTTGGGAATGGATATATGTTTCTAGTATTTTAGAGTGTGGAGGTAGAATGGCTATTGGTTGGCAATTGGAGAGGTTGGTGGACGCCCCCCCCCCCTTTATGTAGAGTTATGATGTAGAATTTTTTTTTCCAGATGGAGGGGATGTAGCTTTCTGTAAATGAACAGTTTATGAGTATCGATATAGGGTACATGATAACATCTGCAGGGATTTTGTGATATTCTGATGGCAGGTTGTCAGTAGCTGGGGTGGAATTTTTTAGTTTCAGGAGATGTTTTTTGATAGAACAGCTTGATGATGGTTCAAGGGAGAGAGGATTTTGGTGGAGATTATTACTATTTGGGATAGTGAGACTGGAGGATATTTTTTATTAAGTAGGGAGAAAGAGTCATGAAATGTATATTGTATTGGGTAGTACAGGGTCTGAGTTGTTGGTAGATGGTGAAGGAGAGGTAGTTTTGCCTGGATGTCGTAATCATTTAATCATGTTCCAGAAAAACTTAGGGTTCTGTTGATGGTTGTTTTGGAGCATATAAAAATATTTAGTTTTCGCTGATCTGATTTTTTTTTGTTCAGAAAGGTTTGTAAGCTATAAAAAATGCCATCTGAAAAATGACAGGTTGGTTGATATAGATAAGGACAACAAGATTAAAACTGCATATACCCGTAGATCAGGCAAACATGGGACCTGGGCAAGGTCAGAGAGGGTACACATCGTTAAGAAATATAAATACCTGCTGAATGACCTCCCGTGTCTTTTTTCTCTGATTGTCAAATTGTGAACTCAAAAATTTTAACCCAGAGAAAATAGAAAACACTGAAGATTTCAAAAATATTATCTAAATAAGGGCTCATTTGCCAGATGGCAAGACGATCACCCATACATGGATATGAAAGGAATTAGGGAGATGGGCAAAGAAATAAATATAAAATGGTAGCAAAAGAGAATTAGACTAAAGAATAAAATTCAAAATGACATACAGCAAGGCAGGTTACACCACAGATCAATAGTGGACTGTAGGCCAGGGAAACTTAAACGATAGGAAATAAAGGAGAAATCGGGCTGACTACAGCACTTAGGAAAGATGGAACAGAAACAGCAAGAATTAACAGAAATATTAGATAAGAAATTGGACTTCTGCTGACCAGAAGGAGATTTATTTTAAAAATTCCAATAGATACCAACATATGCTAGTTATTAAGCCATGCAACAAAAATATAAACAAACAGTGGCAAAATTAAAGTATGTGAATGTAAAAACCATATTTACAAAACCAAATAAATCTTTGAAGGGTTTAGATTATTTTTAAAACTTTGTTTCAGACAGAATATGATGGTTCAGGTAATGAAACTGAGAGCAAACATGTCCTGAGCCAAATAAATCTACTGATAGTAACCCTGGCTCTAGGGGTCAATCTACTGCAGGCCTGCATGACAATGAGGCCAGAGAAGGAATCAACACATTCAAGAGGAGAAAACCTCAAGATCAGATGGTCTCCCTATAGAGATATAGAAATGAGGGGAATCAGAATAGTGTGCAGTTTTGAATAATCATTTTAACTAGATACGTTCAAAGGGCCAGTCCCCACATTGATAGAATCAAGTGATGGTATACAAAGAGGTAAAAGCGATATAATTATATTTTCATATAGACATGATTATAAAGAATTCATAACTTTATTAGCTGACAGATTATGGAAAGTCAGTACCACTTTGGTAAATCTAGGCCAAATAGGATTTATGAAAGTCAGACTAACTTTTGACAATATCATAAGAGCTACTATAGTAATACAACATGCCTAAATTACTCAGAACATGGTCACCTTAATTAGTTTAGATGATAGATAAATATTCAACGGAGCAGAATGGGAATAATTTAAACAAATGTTACTGGCATTTGAACTAGGGTAGCACTTTGCAGAGCTAACTTTTAAGTTGCACTGTTGACACTATAGCAATAATTAAAATCATGCAAAGCTATCTCATTACTTTGAAGTAAAAAGAGGTAAGATACAAGGATGTCCGCATTGTTTGCGCTATATCTTGTATCCTGAGTTGAAGCGATAAGAGTGTGAAACATAAGAGGACAGGGGAAGATTCCCCGGAAGAAGGATCATAAAACTGCAATTTATGTTGATGATATATTATTATTCTTAGAGGAACCATATATTGAGTTGGGTATCCTGTTTATGACTATTAAGGAGTTTGGTAGTCTTTCTGGTTATGAAGTTAGTATAGAGAAGACTATAGCCATTGGGATAAATGATATGCTTAACCCAGAAATTCTAATAAAATATCCAGACCTGTGGAAAGATAATAAATTTATGTATCTAGGAATGTGGATTATTATGCCATAGCTGGAAGACTACATGCTTCACACCGACGATATGTATCTAGACCGAAATAAACTAGAGCTGAGCAAATGGAATATGTTAAATGTAGAACTAGATCAGAAGTTCAAGTTATTAATATGTTCGTGTTTCCACTATGACTCTATGCTTTTCAAGCCTTTCCATGGTAGGCTATGAAAGGCTGGATAGTAGCAATAAAAACATGTTGACATATTTTATATGGGATAGCAAGGTATTCTGGGAAAGAATGACAATGGCCAAAGACTGAGGGAGGTTGTGGGTTAAGAAACCACAATATATATTTTGAGGCAACACAATTCTTTGTTTTTGCTCACATTGAAACAAATTATGAAGCTAAATGGAAAAGCATAGTATTGCCTAAGCTTCAATTGTAAGGGCCTAATAGAGAAGTAGAGAAGCAGAGTTGATGGATAAGCTTGGGAAAGAAGGATCCAGAGAAAATTTATGTTAAGATATATTTCAATCTGTAAGGCATACAGTAAAGAGGGAAACAATGAAGCCACTGAGATACTATACCTACAAGGGTGGAGTTAGTAGGTACTAGTAATGGTGGTGCAAGAAGATGAAACTGGAAGAGAAGCATTGAATGAGTTGTGAAACTGCGAACGAACAAACAAAAAAACATATAACTAGAGACAGGAGGTAAGATCAGAATACAAACGATTAATAATGCTGGCTAAAAAGCAATATATTTTCCCAAAGGCAGAAATAGAATACAACGAATCTAATGGAACTATACTTGGGTGCTTGAAATTATACTGGTTAAAAATCTAAAGGGATACTCAGTGAGATAGATAGACACCTATCACATAAATAAAGGGTTAATGAACTCTTGAGAAATGAGTTGGGGAAAAGAACTAGAAAGGGATATGCACTTTGACAAGATCTGTGACAAGACATCGGAGATTTGATTCCTGTGTGGAAGTGTCTCCATAGATATTTGCATGCAACAGTGAAAATCTAACAATTGTACCCAATTTCCCCAGAAAAATGTTAGAGATGTGAAGAACAGGTAAGAGATACCCGGGGACATATTTTTTGAGAATTAGTCATTTTAAGACAGCTTAAAATACAGCCCCATGCATTAATAAAGGTAGGTATTTTGAGGGAAATAAGTCTAGCAAAGGATTTAGTCCTTTAAAGACTTTCATCAGAGAATGATGTTACACTGGGGTAGTCTAACATAGTGCTCATAATTGCCTTAGTTGCAAAGAAAGTGATCACTAGAAAATGGAAGACTAGGTCCCCCCTGACATGCATGATGTAATAGAAATGATTACTGAAATTCAAAACCTGAAGAAAAAGGTCTTACAGCGAACAAACTGAGAAAACTGTTGAAAAAATGGAAATTAAGGGAGGGACTTGAGATTTGAAATTCTATATTGGTATGAAACTCTTTATATGGATCTCTAAAGTACCAAGGGTATTTAATGAAGCAGATGCTTTTCTGCCTGTATTAGATAGTTTTCATTACAATGAAGTATCAACAGCTGGAAAAATATGAGTGCCTCACCTGTACAAAGCCAAAAGACATTGCTGCGACAAGTTAAGATGTATAGAAAATGTGAAATGTAAAAAAATGGTTTTATATGTTAATATCTGTTAATTGTTACTAGAATTTGGCTTGATGTTACCTTGCTGTGTTAAAGTTATTTATTTAACATTTGTTAACAAGGAAAGTCCGACTTGGAACAAAGGCAATTTTCAATGGAGACCTGTGGAGAAATGCTCCAGATGCATGTCTTTGTAATGTGGGACAAAACCAGAGCACCTGGAGGAAACCCACACAAATGCAGGAAGGACATGCAGACTCCGCACAGAAGGCAGCCCAGGAGAACCTTTTGCTGTGAGACAACAACACTACTGCTGCACCACGGCACCATCCATGTTGTCCTGCTGCCATAAAATTGCTGGATTTTAATGCAATAAAGGCTTTGAAAAAAATGGTGTTGGTTTTGATTGCTGCCAATCTCTGTTAGCAGGAAACAGAAAGTTACAGCCATTAAAACAAGGAACTGCAATTCAAGCATCCTTTTTTTCAAAATTGTAAATCTTAGGTGCAGTAAAGCAACTTATTTAGGATGGCAATTCATAGACCTTTCACTCTGAGAGTGAAGAAGGGAAGGACATGAGTGCAGTTTTTTGGGTCTCTAATAATAAGCATCTGTTTTTTAGGCTTAATGTATACAGTGTTCTTAGTAATTCTGCATCTCTCATTAAGATGCTGAGATCTACTAAAAGGAATAGCTTTTGTGATGCAAGCTATGTTGAAGACTACTAATTCTTGAATGACATTAAGACATTTGGGATTGCAGTTTTACTTTCATTTTCCTTTAGTGCTGTTTTGTGGAACGTCCTGCTGTTTTCTTTGCAAGAGCATCCCAAGAGTCAGTCACATTGCAGGCATGGTAAGCAAATCATCTCCAGCATGTCAGAAGTTAGTGAAGTTGTATGTGATTCTGCAGGTGCAAATCACTCTTTTCAGAAGTATGCCTTTCAATAAATGCTGCAAAAGATGTAATAGTCCTAGCTCTTTGATTTCTGATGGCTTAGGTAAAGACTCAGAACTCCGCAGATTGATGCAGTCAGGATATAGTACCATACTCTGTTATAACTGAGCTACAGAAGTCTGAAAACACTGCAGCATTATTACAAATGGATGCAAATATTTAAATTTTCCACAGATTTAAAAATCAGTTTCGAGTTCAAATTTATTAGGTGCTTGTTGACAAACACCATATCTATAAAACAATACATAAAACCTAACAATAAAAACAAGTGCTAACTAACAGTCTAGTGTAATCTGAGAGAGTCAACCTAAACAAGTTATAAAAAAAATAAACTAAATGAAGATGAAGAGTTGAATAATAAAAAGTAGCAGATTCAAAATAAGATGGATATGACAACAAGGTACACCGTTAGATATGAAAAAGTAAACGTAAGATCAGAAAAGTGTGTTTTAATGGTCCTTTTAAAAAACAGTATGGAGAATTCCCTTAAATGCAGGAGAAGAAAGTTCCAGAGGTCAGGCTGGCAATTAAAAGCTCAAATGCTAGAACTCCTGAATACTCAAGCCATACCTCAGGAATCTCTAAGGCGCCACTGCTGTGCAGTCGCTTATCCAGTATTGTTTAAAAGAAATGAGAATGAGGTTCTATGCACTGATGCCGATGTTTCTGTTCAAGAAAAATTAGATAGTCCTCCTGTTGACACAGATCTGTCTGTCTTGATAACAGTTGGAGAAGAAACACATTCTGTAAGAATGTAAAAGACTACACAGTAGAGGAAGCAATATTTGAACTAACTTCTTCCTGGTGTTATCTACTTTATTATTCTTACATTAATCAAAACATGTATATGCTTTGAGAGATACCATTTTTCTACTTACTGATGCCAACATAAACAGTTCTTAAGGCTAGAATAAAATTATATTTTTTGTCTGTTTCAAAAATATTAGCCTTTATGTAGTGAAAGGAATATTACTACATCCAGATCAAGAAGGATGTGCATCGTACTTAATTTCTCCCAATTAATATACAAAAATGTTTGATATTCTAATGAGGAAAATACATTCAGTGGGTTGCACATACTTTTGAACATTAAGACGTACATTACATTGTTTGCATCACAATGATGTCGCTTAACAAGCACATGCTATACTAAAGAAGCTGAATTAGAAGATAAAGATATAATTGGTGATTTGTCAAATGTACCATAGAAAATGAGCAATTGATGTAAGCATCTCTCATTGGACAAAACATGTCACATGCTTACGCATAACTACAATTGTTCAGTAGCATGAATAAATCCAGTTTATTAGGCATAAATGCAATAATGCATTTATTTAATGAATGTTATGAGCAGAATTACACTTAGTATTTACTATGGCTGGAATTATGAAATGCACTTTCAGTAATCATAGACTTGGAATGTGTATTGAGCCAAGAGTTTAATATTGCATATCATCCTGATCAACATATTCTCCTAAGAAAAACAATGAAGTTCATGGCTGAAAGTAATTTACAAAGAAAAATGAACAGCTGTCACATTCTTTTCATTGTTAAGTGGCATCATAAAGAAACAGTGAACATATCCATCTCACGTTACTAACCATTATGTCGTAATCACAGTCTTTTCCATAGTCTCTTATTTATTTTATATTTTCACTTTATTTGTTAACTGGATAAGCCCTCTCAACAATATGAGGTGCATAGCAGACAACACATTGATAAGGAGAAAACTATGGAACACCACTGCACACAGGAATGCACCACAAGGCCAACACTGACTTGATTGGATATCAGCCTACTTCATCACTAACAGTGAGATTCTGGAACACTCCCATTGGACATCTGCAGCATTTCCTGGATCTGCCTATACTTCAAAGTTGTTTTGCAGTGTTATATAATGTCTTGTTATCTACTCTAGTTTTCTATCCTGAAAAATACAGAGAAAAAAAATATTAGTACAAGTGATACTGTGAAGTCTGAAAGTTACTGTCACCACTGTGCTTGTTCTTACCAAGGTCATGTGGTAGAAGGTATGAGTGCCTGTTCCTCAACCAGTGCAGCCCTGCAGTGTACTTCCATTGCAGATCTGAACATTTATGGTATTATTTCTCTCGGGTGTGAAGAATGCCCATCACATTAGTGAAACAGTGCACTATCAAAACCCTTACTTGTGCATGGGTTTCCACTAAGGATTTGTTCAGAAAGGCACATAGTAAGATAAGCATCAGTTCGTAAAGAGGCCTGCATTGATAATTGGTACATTTGGTTATTTTTACTTTATTTTTCACATATATGTTTAAATTTCATTTAATTCACAGTAGTCAGATTGAAATTCAAATGACTTACAATCCACATGTAGATATATTTGGCCTTGTGCTTTGTCATGCTGCAGTATAAATGAAATATTCAAACATGCATCAGTATCCCCCTGAAGAACCCAAAAGAGAAAGAACACATGTATTGCTGAGTACCTAGTGCAAAATGAGGTTTGTGAGTGATGCATAGTTTATATTAATTTGATTAGTACATACTTTGCCCCATGTGCATAGAGAAGTTATCTCTGCAGTTATTACTGGGGGTGTTGGCTAAAATTCTAACATTTATGTTACAATGTTTGCAGCAATAGTTTCCTGCATATGGACTAAGTCATGATGACAAGGCTCTATGTGTTGTTTGTTACATCTGCATGCATATCTCAGCTGTAACATATCAGTGTCATCATGCCACACCATTTCAGCATTCACAAGTTTCTTGGGGGAGGAGTATGCTTCTTGAGAAGGTAAAGATTTTTAAACGGAAACAGGTGTTTTTAGTTTCAAATGTAGCTTAATGATGTCTGAGAAACTAGTGGCACTCCTTACTTGCTGCAGCTGTAGCACAGTAAGACCTGATTTATAGCCTCTTAAAATAATAAGTTGTCTGCAATAAGAAAAATGCAAAGCTCACTTTTTTCTGACAAGGAAAATGCTGTCCTTTTTAATGCAGCTAAGACAAATGACATGTTGTTGGTGGGATGGCAGAGGAACAGTGATGAACCTGAGCTGCAGTAGGACGATGCAATCACTGATGTTAGCACTGTTCATGGCCATAGCATGCAGGGATAATCAAAGAAAAAAATGTCAGGAAAATAAAACGACAAGGAAAATCACCAGCACTTGCAGAGGATGGAACCATGCTGTTTTCACTGTTACCAGAGTTTTCTCTCATATTCTCTGAAGGCATAGTATATTAGGTAGTAGTGTTACACAGGTTGTAGGTATGTATCTTTAACAGACTGTCATGTATGTTGTATGTATAAGAAATAATGCTTACATTATATACACCTACACTGGCAGCTCCTTAGCAGGACCTTGTAGCTGGAGACAGGATCCCAGGCACACACATTATGTCAGGACGTAATGCATTACTAACTAATAAGACAGTTATATCATTGCTATGTTGTACTTGAAATAGAAGATGTGCACAGATGTAGCAGTTTTCCATTTCTCATAGGTGATGGTTATAAATGACTCATATGCCTGCCTTCTTACAGTCAGCAAACATTTCTGCTTATACAAGTGCACAGTGAGTTAGAGCAGGTTGTCATTAAGAATGCTAAGTGCTCTGAGACTTGGGGCATTTCCTTTGTTTAATGGAATATAGGACTGATTATATGACATTGTAGGCAGCAGTTTGGTTATAAAGTTAATTTCAGATATTCAGTGGCAGACATACTGCAGTTGATTATGGCAGTGCAATATAAACACGGAATGTTAATGGAATGTTAATGATGTCACCAATGTCAGAGTTCAGTTTGGGAGGCAGGAATACAGTACAGAGGTCATGGAATCTTATCAGCCTTTGGTCAGACATGTTGAAGTAGGTGCTATCACTGACAGGAAGACAGACAGACAGACAGTCAGTCACCATGGATACAACGAATATCCATCTCTGACAGTATCATGAATGTTTTACCATGGGGAGTTGTGCGTTTGCCTCATGTTACTGACAACAAATAATAATCCTTGCTTTACATGTATGTAGATTCTGCTGATTCTAATGAAATACTTGCATAAAGTGGCCTTTTTACATATAATGTGTGCATGTGTGTGCGCATGAGTGTGTGTGTGAGTGTGTGTGTGTGTGTGTGTGTGTGTGTGTGTGTGCGTGTGTGTGTGTGCGTGTGTGTGTGTGTGTGTGTGTGTGTGTGTGTGTGTGTGTGTGTGTGTGTGTATGTGTGTGTATGTGTGTGTGTGTGTGTGTGTGTGTGTGTGTGTGTGTGTGTGTGTGTGTGTGTGCATGCCAAATGCTAACCACATGCATGACTGCATGCATACAACAGGTATGCACAGGTAATAGTCCCCAACCAAGAGACTAACCTATTCTGGATGTGATAAAAGACATAAGGTCATAACCCGTCATCTGCAACTATTCGGCACAAGCACACATTCTGCCACTCTTGTGATGCTATTTTCTGCCACTGATACTGCTGACCTGGGTATTCTGCATTTGCCACAGCAAACTGATCCTGGCAAACAACCAGAAAAACAGGGGTGTAGTCACTAGCAATGTTTGGAAATCACTCAGAACTTTTGCTATGGCACCAGCACTCATGATCCAAAACCTCCCAAATGCTGGTACCAGATCCACTGGCACAGTTTCTGACTACTGCACTCTACACCTGGATATAGAACCACTGATATGCAGGCAGCACTACATCAAGGCAGATCCCACAATGTAGTCCAAATTCTTCAGATATTAACAGGAGTTATCTTGGCACATACTCTGTGTATCTTCCATTCAACTTCTACAGAAACTGTTAGTGTGCATAAACAGCATTTTATACTTACATCCTAGGGAAACAGTATACTATGAGGCACAGCCTTACTCACAAGTAGCAGAGAGTGGAAACATGGAGACTGTGCTACTGTGCTTATTTATTGCACTGCCTATCCAAGGTTAAACCCCATATAGATTGATGATTATACCTTATGAATCTGAACCTTATTAAAATTATGAAAATTATATAGTTTTTACATAGCCTAGAGGACTACAGAGCAATGATGATTACATAAATGGGTAGATAGCCCCCCAACAAGCACACACATACACATTTATTTATTGCAGTTGGTTTACCAGGATAGTCCATTGGGCCATTGAAGAACCCGTTTTCAATGGAGTCCCGGGGAGAAAAGCGCCAAAAAAGAAAATAAATGTACATTAACATTTGACAGTAAATATATAGGTACATACTATAAAAGAACATAAGCAAAACATAAATGTACTTAACATTTGACAGTGACAATCTTGGTACAGGCTAACGAAGGAATAAAAGCAAAACATAAATGCATTTTAATGAACAAACATAGTAGATGAATAGAGTAGAATTTGTTAGTACAGGGCAAAGGTAGAGTTGGTTATGTGGGGTGGGTACAAGAGCATTCCCATTGAGATGCTAGGTGTAAGAAAAGTGACTTCTTGAAGGTAGAGTGGTTAGAGGTAGTGCGGATGTTTGGTGGTAGGAAGTTCCAGAGGCGAGCAAGGCTGAAGGAAAGGAGATTTTTGCCTGGGGGATGAGTCGGTTTGTGGACCTCTAATAGATTTTGATTATTAGACCTTAGAACTCTATTTGGATGGTGCATTATAAAGGCAGAGGAGAGGGAGGGACAGTTGGAGGGGTTTAGAATAAGCTTGTGAGCTAGAGTTAGTTGAGTGTAAGCAAGATAGTTGGGAAGTTCTAGCCATTTTAGTTTATGGAGGGAGAGACAGTGGTGAGTGGAAGACTTATGAGTGGTAGCGAATCTAGCAATTTTGTTATAGCAAGAGGTGAGCTGTTTTTTTAACAAGCACTGAAGATTAGTAAGTTGTGGGGCATCATAGAGGAGGGAGGGAATAAGGAAGGAAGTAGCGAGAGTGATTTTAGTGGTGGGTGTGAGGTAGGCATTTTGTCTATACAGCATGCCAAGTTTTTGATGTGTTTTTTGATGTTCTTTTGTAGGTGGGAATTAAATTTTAGTTGGTTGTCAATGTGAACCCCAAGTAGTTTGGTCTCTGACACTATTTCAAGAGGTGAGTTATTTTGACTAGTAACTAAGAGTGAGTTCATGTTGGGGGGAGGGAGTTTGGAGGGAGTAAATAACATTAATTTGGTCTTGGTGGCATTGAGAGCTAGATGATTGCTTAGCATCCATTGCTCTGTGGAAGAGAAGGCGTCTTGAGTAAGTTTTTGTAGGGTGGAGATAGAAGAGGCAGAGCAGATGATAGTAGACATACAAATACACATGCACACTTATGTGCACACAAAGACACATACCACCCACTCACCCTCCAAACACACACGCTCACTGTTTTTAATGTTAATGCATCATACCTATGCTAGCCATAAAGCTACTGTTTTAGAATATCTGAAATCTCATATGCCACATCACGGCATAGGTATTATTTGTCTGGTATTCAGGCTGGTGTTTAGGTTACATTTAGTTCCCACTGTATTCTTGGTGTAGTTGTAGCCAGCATTGTCTCAGCTATGTTATGATGTACATAGCATATAATGTATGTGTAAGACATGCTGTACTATCCCACCAGAGGTGTCCAGCAATGGAAACTCATTTCCAGAAAGGCGATAGGCATTTAGGCAACTCAGTGATAGTCTCTGTCTGCTAGTGTCCTGCTGCACCTGATTTGCAGAGCCTTGTCATGGTGTCTGCAGCTAGGGCTGTAGTAGGTATGATGCAGTACCCAAAAGGTAGACGTGTTATGTTACTAGTGTGGAATGCAAGCAGCAACGTAGAATCAAAGAGAAGTGAGACTCATGAGGGCTCCCATGATTTAGGCAAAAGTATTCATCAAGCATCCACAAGGTTCACCTTCTATCTGTACAGTGACCGAGTAGTATCCAACCCCGCTGTTACAGACAGCAGTATCATCCATATCATCTATCTGGATAGACACACAGATGCGATCTATAGCACCACTATTGCTGACAATAACTTATATGGTGGAAAGGTGCTGCAGCATCCTGTCAGCATCATTCAGATTTATGTTGATTGATTTTTTTCCATACGACTGAGTAAGTGGACATAAATCCTGATTGTGGGCACTTATGGTATGTTGGAGGTATTCCCTAACATGTCTCTGTAGCGGGCCGTTAGCTAGAATGCTGACTGTTGTCTTTATCTTTATTTTCAATCCTATTAGGAAACCATATACAGTATGTAGATCCATATTACAACATATCAAAGAGTCAGTAAAGAACTGGTGCATCCTTAATTTAGTAGTCACTGCGTATTATACCCAAACATGGTATTGGTGCTTTCTAGCTGTATGACTTCTGTGTTTTGTGACCAGTATTATCGTATGTACAGCTGTTAGAGTCATAACTATAAGACAGATGGGGTTGGAGTCATGTCTATTGACCATCTGTTCTCCTTTCTTCTGAGAAACATTTGCCGAGTAGATTACAAAGAGTTTGGAACCCACTATATGAATTAGGATAGCTTTCAATCTGCCAAATTTTAGATGTATGCATCTAGTCTATGGCAT
This sequence comes from Protopterus annectens, assembly GCF_019279795.1. Lineage (NCBI taxonomy): Eukaryota > Metazoa > Chordata > Ceratodontiformes > Protopteridae > Protopterus > Protopterus annectens. The sequence continues at coordinate 20,614,312 of NC_056731.1, forward strand.
GCTTATTTAGTTAGCAACACTCCATAAAATATAAGCAATCAAACTGAAAAGTTTTGTGCTCAGTTTTCTATGAATCACATACATATACACATATGTATGAGGGACACGTTACTGTTGAACACTCAGCTGCTTCAATGGCTTAATGGATGAGCAGCCAGAAGGCTGTTCTAGAGACTGAAGGTTTGAGTCCTGGTTGAAACAAGTGCTTGTGCTATGCTCTTAGACTACAACCAGGGCCTGAGCATCCTAATCCTTCTCATTGATATGACAGATTATCTGAGTTCTGCATCAAACAATTTGATGATGTTCTCTCACCAGATCGATACATACATATGGAATTACCTAAAATGATCTAAAATAGCATAAGATCAACAGGAAAATATCTAAATGTAAAAAGATCAAGACAGAAGAATATCTTAACACACAATATTGACAAAATCTAAACACATTCAAAACAAATGTTTAAGAAGTCAGAAGGTGTGCGGGATGGGGTGGCAAGCAGGGTGGCAAACACCCCCTGTTATTTATATATATCAACTCTGTGGTCTCACGACTATAGGGAAAGGGCATAAACCAATAGCTTCAATTTTGTCAATATTTTGTGTTAAAATATTTTCAGTTTAGATCCATTTAAGTTTAAATAGTTTGCTGCTGATATTTTAGGTAATACATTAGGTAATCCTATATAAATAAATATATATATATATATATATATATATATATATATATATATATATATATATATATATATATATCTTAGAAGATCAAGTTGCCAGAACAATGAAATGTAAATTAATGAGATGAGAAACTGCTGTAAGAATGAATGTTTACCAAGCCAAACTTAGGAACAAAGAAAACCTACTGCACATGTCAACCACCACTCTAACTTGTGAATACAGACTCACCGACCATTCACAAAAAACAGCTACTCCACACCTCCTGCAAATTATATATACCAACTCTGAGATTGTACTACAGTGAGGAAAAGGGTAAATTTCCTGATCCTCACTGTACCTTGATCTCCATACTGAACCATTTAACTTACATTTCTCTGATAAAATATGTCTTTAAATGTTGCAGTTGTGTTTTCTGAATGCTCCACAACCTCCATTCAGAAATTTGATTGCTGTTTGACATGAACAGGAGATTTTCATTCTTTCTAAGTTTGGCATGTTAAATGTTTGTTCTTACAGCAATTCAGTCTACTAAAATACTCAAAGACACACACAGACACACACACTCACACACACACACACACACACACACACACACACACACACACACACATATATATATATATATATATATATGGTTCCCATTCAGAAGCCTGAAACATCATAAGCCTGAAAATCAAAATCCTGAAACCAAAAGCCTGAAAATTCAGAATCCTGAAAACTCAAAATCCTGAAAGCCCAAAATCCTGAAAGACCAAAATCCTGAAACTCAAAATCCTGAAAACACAAAATAGACATACTGATGTCATTGTGGCTTTGCTATTGTTAGCCCTGTGGTGTTAGGTCATGCGTTGGGGTCAGGTAAGTGTCTTGTTGGTTTTATTTTAGGGTTAGGGCGGTTTAAGTGAGTTAGGGTTAGGCGCAGGTTAGGCATGTATGCAATAGTGACAAATATTGGGGTTAGGGGCGGTTTAAGTGAGTTAGGTTTAGGGCGGGTCAGGTGAGTGTGCGATAGTGACGGACCTTAGGGTTAGGGTTAGGGTCAGGGTCAGTTGGTAGATATTAATGTCTTTATAGTGACATATTAGCATTATTTGTGTTTTCAGGATTTTGAGTTTCAGGATTTTGGTCTTTCAGGATTTTGGGCTTTCAGGATTTTGAGCTTTCAGGATTCTGAATTTTCAGGCTTTTGGTTTCAGGATTTTGATTTTCAGGCTTATGATGTTTCAGGCTTCTGAATGGGAACCATATATATATATATATATATATATATATATATATATATATATATATATATATATATATATATATATATATATATATATATATATATTTATTATATATGTAGATAGATAGGCATAGATATATACACTTGGATTTATAGTAAATCACCCAAGTTAACTCTTTCTGAAGTCTGTTTTATTGAATAAAACTAATTAAAAATAGACTAATTAAACAAAGCAAAAACAACCTAAAAAAGTACTTTTCTGCAGAGACACAACCGCACATCCCCGACATGAAGGAGTGTGTCCACCACACCCCTGTTAATTTAAATATATCAGCTGTGAGATTACACAATACCCTTCTGACCGATACCCCATGTTCTTGGACAAATATCTCAGTTCAAAACATCCGCTGGCTTTACCATAAAGGGGGTGCCCTCCGACCAGTTCCACAAGTTTACACCAACAATTGTGCTTAAATAAATAAAAAGCACAACCAAATGCACCGAAGCAATACTTCAAAAATTGCAATTCCACTCCTCAGGAAACAGCGAAAAATTGTTTAATAAATAAAATAAAACAGATTACAGCCACAAAAACAAAACTGGGATTGAGCGCGCTTTCATCTACGGTACATCGACTTCATCAGAATCCATTGTATGAACAAATCAGTTACCTTAAATACTTGCTGAATAATGAGTTAATTGATTAATAACTTAATTAACAATTCATATTGAAGGCTTATTAAAAGAACAGTACACTCTTCACATATTTTTCTTCACTTTAAGCAATCTGTCACAATAAGGCTAAAAATCTGTGCTATATGTTTATAAAATTCATACCTTTTTTATGTATATGTTATTTATAATCCATATTGTTTTTATCCAATATTAAAACAAGAAAAGGAAAAGAAAAGCAAGAAAAACATACATAAAGTCAATAAAAGTGCTTCATGTGGATAAAAATACACAATTCCCATACACAAATCAATATCAAAACCCTATTAAAATTATATGTAAACACATCTAATTATAAATATATGTGTAATTACATAAATAAATAATAATACTATTTAATATTTCCTATATTAAAAACAATTCAACCCATCATATTACTTATGTTAAAACTTGTAGATACAAAAATATAAAATATATATAAATAACTTTATTCCCAAAACTATTATATAAATAAATAGCTATAAATAGGGACCTAAAATAGTATAAATTGCTACCCCACCTATCTGGTGGTAGATGTCTCCTTGAAAATAAATGAAATTATTTTTTAACACTAGTTCCATATTTTCAAGTACTAGTCTAAAATCTATTTTGCTTAAGAAATTGAATTCAACCAACATGTGTTCAAACCAACCAACATGTGTGTACAAGTGCCAACTTTAAATTTTGGTTCTTAGATGAGATTAAGAAAGGGGATAGGGGAGGTGACTGGGAATCCCTACTGGAATACAGAGAACTAATTTGGCAGCTCAGGTTGGATGCCTGTGGTTCCAGTGGGATGAATGATCACCTCACAATCAAGCCAGCAATGAGACTGTTGGCCAATAACCCCAAAAAGAAATGATATAATTATGTAGGAAAATTTATACTATTTTAGGTCCCTATTTATAGCTATTTATTTATATAATAGTTTTGGGAATAAAGTTATTTATATATATTTTATATTTTTGTATCTACAAGTTTTAACATAAGTAATATGATGGGTTGAATTGTTTTTAATATAGGAAATATTAAATAGTATTATTATTTATTTATGTAATTACACATATATTTATAATTAGATGTGTTTACATATAATTTTAATAGGGTTTTGATATTGATTTGTGTATGGGAATTGTGTATTTTTAACCACATAAAGCACTTTTATTGACTTTATGTATGTTTTTCTTGTTTTTCTTTTCCTTTTCTTGTTTTAATATTGGATAAAAACAATATGGATTATAAATAACATATACATAAAAAAGGTATGAATTTTACAAACATATAGCACAGATTTTTAGCCTTATTGTGACAGATTGCTTAAAGTGAAGAAAAATATGTGAAGAGTGTACTGTTCTTTTAATAAGCCTTCAATATGAATTGGTAATTAAGCTATTAATCAATTAACTCATTATTCAGCAAGTATTTAAGGTAACTGATTTGTTCATACAATGGATTCTGATGAAGTTGATGTACCGTAGATGAAAGCGCGCTCAATCCCAGTTTTGTTTTTGTGGCTGTAATCTGTTTTATTTTATTTATTAAACAATTTTTCGCTGTTTCCTGAGGAGTGGAAATGCAATTTTTGAAGTATTGCTTCAGTGCTTTTGGTTGTGCTTTTTTATTTATTTAAGCACAATTGTTGGTGTAAACTTGTGGAACTGGTCGGAGGGCACCCCCTTTATGGTAAAGCCAGCGGATGTTTTGATTTTTTTGGCAGAGTTTTTTTGTGGAGGAGTACCAGAGGAATCGTGGTTAAATATCTCAGTTCCGCTAACAATATTTGTCATATATATTATCTGATTACTTTAATTTGAATAAAATGCATTCATCTACACAGTACTTTTACCAGACACTAGGGATCACGTGTAAGTGTGTATTCATAAATATGTGTAAGCCGATAAGCTTGTGCTTCACCACACAAGTAGTCCTTTGATGTTATCATACAACAATCACTACCCTTTGGACCTTAATGTTTTCTTAAAAATGATTCAGCATATTTACAAATGTGCTTGTCAATGCTGCCTGTTTCATTATTAAACTTAATATGTGTGGAGTTGTGGTTTAAAAACAGATGTGACGTAATACAATAGCTTTATTCTAAGAGTATGAAAAGAAATATCAGGAACGTGCGAATCAATAATGCACTTTGAAGGCATATTGCTACCCATGACAGACATACCTTTGGAGTTTGTGTTTTAGAACAGGTTGAACAACATCCAAGGGGTGGCCCTTGGTCAATTAAATTGGAAGAAAGAGAGTTGCTGTGGCAAATTTTCCTCAGTGCTACAGTACCACCTGGACTAAATGAATTAATTAGTATTAGCAGTGTGCTAATGAGGAGAGCTTATTTTAGATGAACATATAATTTTCAATACATTTTTATGTTTTTTATGTATGTACATTTTATGTGAATTTTGATTAGTTTAGGTTTTGTATTAAGTTTTTAAAACCTGTTTTCAGTCAGTTGATTATGGTCACATGATTTACAGAGAGAATTTAAACATTCAATGTGTTTTTTTAACTAAGTCTGAAGTAGTCTTTATTGACGAAAGCTCCAACATTTGAATTGTTGGAATTAAATCTGGTTCCTATTTTGGCTTGTGGTCTTCATTAATTTTAAATATCAGGAACCTCCTTTTTCAGAAAATTACAAATATACTATATAGGAAGGGCGGTAAAGAAGCAGTCTGCACGTGTAGCCTTCGACATATTGTGCCAGTATCTTCTATCTCAGGCAGGCATGGCTGAAAGTCCCCTCTCTTTTAAGTGGCATAGCTGAGCTTGGAATAATCCCACATCTTACTGTGGGATTGTATTTGCTGCTATCAGAGAGTGCCTAAATGACAACTAATAGAAAGCAGGTACCACTTGGAGGATCTCTTGGCCTTTGTGGTGATCAGATTCCTGTTGTTTGGGTTTAGAGGGTGTACTGAAGGAAAACTTCCATGATACAACCTTTAGAAAATGAAAGTTGTCAAGAAGGTTTACTCACTTGAAAGCAAAACTGAGAAGCAGCAGAGAAAGTGAATAAAGCCTGGAGTTTGAAATGAGAGAGAGAAAAGCGAGTGTGTGAGTTCTGAATGGAGAAAGAACTTTCTGCTGGTTGTGAGTACAGCAAAGACTTTGAAATTATGCTTGCTGTGAGGAGGGACTTATTTTAAAGCAGGAACCCAGAGAGAAGGCTATCAGTCTCAAGTTTCCAGAGAATCTTCTAAAACAAGGCTCTGTTTTGACATTTTGTTCACATTAGAAACATGAACTGGTGAGGACTGGAATCTGACACTGGAAATAATAATAGATCAAACTAATAAACTGAAAAAGCAGGACACAGCAGGCCAAGCATGGAAACGACCACAAAGTAAACAAAATTGAGTCACAGGATTACCACTGAATACACAGTTTAATAAAAAATAGATTACGCATTTTTGTTTTACAATCCAGACTTCATCAGAATCAAATTAGGTCTCAAGACCCTTCCTTAAAGAGACAACAACCTTTTTATAAAACAACCTTGTGAAACACTCCATACAACACTGTTAAAACCTAATACAAAAAATCTGTTGCAAAATGTAATATATAAAATTAAAAAATGATAATTTAAAGCAAACTGTATACTTGCACTGTTTTTAATTTAAGAATGCTCATAATATAAGAATAATCATTAAATCTTGACATTTTATTTCAGCATCAGTAATCAACTACCATTTTAAGTTACATTTTTCCTGGACTTCATTCTGGGCACCCCATCTCACTTTTACAAAGACCTGGCAAACAAATTGATAATCTGAGTAATTCTTAATATATCTATATAGTGCATTGCATATGTTTTTATTTCTACCATCATCCACATGTTCATAAATACTGGTACTGAGATAATGTTCTATTTTCCTAATGTAAAATATTGTACATTTCTTACAGGTAGCCAAATAAACCACCCCTTTGGTTCCACAAGTAAAATATTCGCCCATTCCAGTAATCTCCCTACTGCTAATGTAGGCATTTTCTCCCTCTTTTATAAAACAGCAGTGCTTGCATTTCCTGCACTAATAAGTGCCCTTTTATTTAGTACTATTAGTACCCCTCCACTTATTTTCCATTAACTTTTTGAAATGAATACCCTTCCTGTAAATACGTCTTGACTTTTATCTTATGACTGTAAGCATGTCATGCACTTTAAAAAATTTTGAATTATGGCAACTGATGTACCTAATAGCCCCACTGACCACAGAATATGTAGCAATCATAGCATAAGAAAAACAATCTTCTCTTTCCTGTCATTATTTTCACTTTGCTCAAAACTCAAATCCAGATTAGGAAAGTATTGTCTTTTTTCCATTTATTAACCACTTTGTCCTGAATGCAATGGAGAAAGGTGATAGGGTAACCCCTCTTTTCAAAAATATTAACCAAAACACCGATTTCCCAGAAAAATAACTGTTAGTTGGAGACCAGTGTCACTAATCTCATCATTTGCCCCTTAACTAGGGCTTTTTTTTTTTAAAAATAAGGGTGGCAACTACTGCAAAGTAATGGGGAGTTAGAGCAGGTGAGTTTTCATTAAATATTAGAAATAAAGTTATTGGAACAGCTGTCCTTAATAATAGTGACATCCAAGTAGGATACCTTATCGATATGTTATATCTTAGGAAAGCTACAAGAAGAATATAGTTCTATTAAGTCCTGTTAATATAAACGATAAAGTCTTCCAAATCTCCATTCTCATTCAGCCATTATCAGATTAACAAACCCTGTGGCACATGCTGCACCTATTGCCACTCATGTGGATTAGAATCATAGGATCATAGGAAGTTACTAGGCTGTTGGCCCTAAGGCCCTTACAAGCCTAGCCCAGATGGTAATATTCACCATGAAAAAAACATAGCTGTTTCTTAAGAATATCTCTATCAAGATAGTTAACATATTCATTTTCTCATTTGAAAATGAACTTTTCACAATAAAATACTCATTAAACCACTCTAAACTCACCCCATGTGGGATGACAGAATAAAAATCTTTAATGTCAATAGTCACAAAGAATATATTCTCCCTTTTTTAATTTCTCCAAATCTTTTGGGTTTCTAATACCATGATGGGAATGGACCCCATCCTAAGTCAAAGTATGATTAAAGTTCATGGAATTAGTATTGTTTCAATCTTTGATGTCAGCCAGAAATGCTCTTCACAGCACCTGCAATGTACCCAGTAATGAGTCCTTCTGCAATTTGTATGGAGTTACATGGATTGGTAGCATATCAAAATATAATTGTAGACTCTTTTTTTATAAGACCTGTTGCTCTTACTACTATTGGAACTATCTGGGTATCTTTCTTCCACCTTGCTGTCTTTCTGATAACAAATCCTGATATTTTATAACTTTGTGTCTCTCTGTATACAGGACACTGTAGTCACTGTGTGTGGCAATTTCAATGATCAAGGCTACTTTTGTCTTCTTTTCTTTGACCACTATATCCAGTGTTCTAGCATCTATCTTTTGAACTGTTGGTAATGGGTGATCCCATGTTATGTAGACTTCATCTTTTTCAAGAATGCTTTGTGGCACATTTCCAATGTTTTTCAGCTACTTCAATACCGTAATATTTGCACAATCCACAGTGCAACAGTCTCAGCACATTATTATGCCTTTCACTATACAGTCCTTCTGCCATTAGTATCTTGCAACCAGCAACGAGGTGTGCAACTGTTCCCAATTCTGTTTTGCAAAACTTACATTTGTCTGTTTCTACCACATATTCGATGGACTTTGTAAACCAACGTGTATATAGCCCACTATCTTGTGCCGCCAATATTAACCTTTCATCTCTTGGTTTAAATTTGCCTCTTCTTAACAATTCCTGTGTTCATTCCTGATCAAAATGAGATTCTTCTAGAAGTTTTCTATACTTGCAACTATATTTATGAGTTTTCCACATTTCTTCCTTCTCACCTGTTTCTTCACCTTATATTCTTTCTTTTGTTTTTTGGCACATTCAGTTGCTGCCTGATTTTTATCTACTTCTGGTTTGATTTCTTCCTGCTTGATGCCAATATGCTTCAGCTAAATTAAGCAGAAAAGTCATCTTAGATTTAGTCTCCTCATGTTTCAAAACTCACGACATTTGGGACTTGTGAGGTCAGCAGATATGTGTGGAGTCCCACGATTGCAGATCTATATATGTAATCAATTTCAAGGAGGTCCGTCCCTCCTTCCATCTTGGTATGCACTGATTTTTATAAATCATTTGGTGAGCATGAAGCATCTTTCTTTTTTTCCTACCTAATCTATCCAACATGTTTTGGGGCCAGTCAATCAATCCAAAACTGTAAGTTAGGGCAGGAAGAGCAGATTGGTTTATAGCTTGGATTTTGTTCCTAGATGTCAATGCTGTTTTCAGGATTAATTTAAGTCTTCTGAAATATTCCTTACTAAGTTTTATTCACATTTGTTCATGTTTTATTGCCGATCCTTCATCAATTCCCAAATATTTATGCACTCCCTCTTGCTCAAGTTCTTTTATATGACATTCTTGTCCCAAACAGATGTTTTCCTGGTGCTGCAATTTTCCCAGTTTAAAGGTTGCTTTTGAACATTTGTCAAGACCAAATGACATTCTTATATCATCTGAAAAAGTTTTGACAACCTGCAGGTGTGCTTTCAATTCCTTATCTGATGAGCTATACAGTTTTAAATCATTGAGAAAGAGAAGATGAAAATATTTACACTTTGTTGTTTTCTAGGAGCCAAATTATAGCCATGGCCTAAGCTGTTAAGTAGACAGCTTAATGGGTTAATGGCAAGGCAGAATAGCAGCAGTGACAGAGTGTCACCCTGGAATATCCCCCTTTGAATTTGTATCCCAGGGATAATAATTTGTCATTTATCATGGCTTAATTGCAAAGTGGTCTGCCACTGTTTCATAGTGACTGTAATGTAGTCAATCAGTGTAGGATGTATCTTATACATTTTTAAACAGTGTTTTATCTATGAATGCGGGATACTATCAAATGCTTTTTGTAGTCAATCTATGCCATACTTAGATTCTTTCCTTTTTGCAGTTCTCTACTATGACTTTATTTAACAACAAATTATCCTTTGGTCTATATGACTTTCTTTTATTGCCCTTTTGTTCTACTGTCATAATGGAGTTTTTTTCTAAATAACTATAAACTCTGTCAGCATCAATTCCCGTGCATAGTTTATACGTTGTCGTTAGGCAAATTATTGGTCTATAATTTTTAGGATAGCTGGCAGGTTCTCTCAACTCATTCACTCCAATGGAGTTCAGGAAGTTTGCACTATTACTTCCAATGGGCGGAGCCTAAGCCTTTTGAGAGAATCAAATTATGTCCTCACATTTCAAACAAATGATCATATTTCTTGAACCATAGGGGTTATGAAAGAAGTATAAGTGCCAAACCAATCAGCACAAAGTATTTTTATAGTGGTAGTATTTAGGTTCTAGGTATTAAACATAATTTTATAAGTCAAAGTAAACACAATAACTGTTATGTTTGTAATATTTTATAAACAACTTACAATATCTCAGCAACCATTCAAGTTACAAACGTATTGTCAGCAACATTTTATTCATCTAGCTGAGAACTTTCATATGTGGCTCTGTGTGTTACTTGCTTGTTGAGATATTTAGAAAAATGTGAAAATTATATCCATATAAATATTCTAAAACAACAGTTAATATCTCTCTATTTGAACTAGATAGAGGTCAAATATTAATACAGTTAACTTTGCCATTATGTAAAGTTTAAGATGAACTATTTTATCACCTTGTACCTAGCTTGGTTTTGGAATTACTGATGCAAATATGAACAAGCAGTATTTGATTCCTAGAGGCATCACTCAGATGTAATGAGTTAAGTAGGAGCATTTCCCTGTTGTTAGCCAGGTTGGTATCTGTTTGGGATGGGCATGTGAATAGTTCTTACTCATGGCTAAATCTTCATGCAAAGATGTTAATACTTTTAGCCAAAAGATAGGTACTGTATCTGGGCCTGGAGTTTTCCAATTAGAGGCTTTTCTTAACTTTATTTCAATTTCTCACCCTATATCTTTAAACTTCTTATTCTTTCTTTAACTTCTTCTATTTAGCATCTTTGTTATGTTCCACAGGATCTTCATAGTTACTTCTTAAAAATGCATTTATTTCTTCTTTTTTTTTTGGTGGTCTTTCAATTCTTTTTACCTTTTTTCCCAATTCTCTATTGCTTATTTTGTACTTTTCCTTTATATTTATCTTCATATCTTCTAAGTTTTTCTACCTGTGCTGAAATTTTTAGTTTATTTGCAATAGTGCATGATAGATCCTTTTCTGTTCTAATACTGCACATTGCTTTTATCACATCTATCTTTCTTAGTATTTTTGTTGATCTATTCCCTCTTCTATAGACTTCTAACAGTGACACTTCTTGTCTTAATTGCTAAATAGTTTTCTCGATTTGATACTTCCATGATGGTATTTGATTTCTCCCCTTCCTTTCCCTCACTACCCTGTATTCTTGTGGTAGAACTTTATCAGTTATTAATTTAGCTGCACAGTAATATATCCTGTTGACTTCTGTTATATCTCATGGATCTCTATGGACAGTCCTAATTGCTGTGTTCTTTTGTTTTATCAGACTTATGACTTTTGGGGTTTCATTAACTTTCTGCAGTATATTTCTTTGGTTGATCTTGATATATCTATCTATGTTTATTAAATCAAGCAACTCTTCTCTTAGCTCATTTTCTTCCAAACTTTTGGCACATCCCTTGTTTTCCATTTCATGTGAGCATTCTATAGAAAGTTCTACAGCATTTCCCTGTGGCACCTTCTCTTCAATTTCATCCTGCGCTCTCCATTGCTCTGTCATATGGGAACTCACTGGTCTATCACTCCTCAACATTGACTGCATCAGAATTTCCACAGTTTCCTGTTCCTTCCCTTGCTGTCTAGCTTCAAGTGAACGCTTATACTGGTTTCCTGTGGAAGGTTCCAAAATATCTTGATATGGCACCTGACCAATTGCTTCCTGTTCCACTGGTTTCCCCTTAATTTGGATAGCCATTGTTGTGGTACTTTCTGAATTAGATTTTCTGCACTGAATCCTTCAGTTTAGTGGTACTTCATAACCTAAATTTCTATTTATTTAACTCCTCCATTACTAATCTCCTTTTGTACTTTTCCTCTCTGTCTTCTTATTTTTTGTATTGTAAAGTTTTTCATATCTGGATTCCTTTGCCTGTATTTCTCTTCAAATATCTTTGGTGCTGCTCTTTTTGTATTGGTTAGTTTTGTTTTTCCTTTGCATAAATATTACACCATATTAAATCTCTTTTTCTTTCCCATGTCCATATTTCTTCTTCAGATGTTTCCTGATCTGCCTGTTTCTCCCTGCTTTGGGGACTCACTCCATCCTGCTGTGATGTAAACTATGTTAGACCTTCTACATCAATTCCTTCACTTTGCTGGCACTCCATAACTTCAACTTTACTAATCTTTTTTTCTGCATTCCAGTTTTGTGATATAATTTTTTATTGTGAAATTTTCCATATCTGGATGCATTTGTTTGTATTTCTCTTCAAATATCTTTGGGGCTGCCTTCTTCATATTAATTAATTTGAATTTCTACTTTGCATAAATATTGCACCATATCAAATCTCTCTTTCTTTCCAATGTCCATATTTCTTTTTTATTCTTTTCAAAAATCTCTAGGTTTTGTTGTTTATATTTTTGCACTTCCTCAGATGCTTCTTTTTCCAAACAGGTCAACGTTTCTTGATCTATATACTGTTTTTCACAGATCTGTTGTATTAATGAATACACATTTTCATTTGAAGCTTCTGACAATTTTTCCTGTGGAAGTATTTTTCTTTCCTCTAATTTCTCTCTTAATCTTTTTTATATTGTGTGTCTATAAATTCTGGGCTTTTTACATAATAGTAACAATACATAATTTCCTTCTTATCCTCAATAGTCCACTCTGTCGTCTTTATGGCTCCTCTTTGGCCTATCAGTTTTTATGATTTTTGTGGACTGCTAGTTCCTTCTATGACAGGGAGCCATCCTCCCCCTGGGCCTGGCCTGGCCCCATTGTAGGAATGTTTCTGTAGTTTGAGGATTCTACACTGTCATTTTTTCCAGTCCTGGCACCAATGTGCCTACCGGGATTAGGCTCTTTTTTTATCCTGGATTTTGTGCACCCAGCTATCTTTTTAGTCTTTCACCTACTTCTGTCCATGATATATGCTATATAAATACAGTCTATATATCATTGTCGCCTTGCTGAGATTTTGTGAAAAACAGGATCCACCTCGTGAAGGTACTCACCAAGACTTGAAGATGAATTCAACTTTTCATCTCTCCATTCGGACACCATATTCTCCCTATTTAAGACTATATAATAATATATAATAATATATATAAGATATAATATATATATATATAATATAATAATATATAATAATATATAATATATATATATATATATATATATATATATATATATATATATATATATAAGAGTAGAGTAGAGGTGGTGAAGGTGTATGAGTTTAAGTACTTGGGATCAACAGAGGCAGGATGAAGTGGGTGGAGAAGAGTGTCAGGAGTGATTTGTGACAGACGAGTACCAGTAAGAGTGAAAGGGAAGGTCTACAAGAGGGTAGTGAGACCAGCTATGTTATACGGGTTGGAGACAGTGGCATTGACAAAAAGACAGGAGTCAGAGCTTGACGTGGCAGAGTTGAAGATGTTAAGATTTGCACTAGGCGTGACAAGGATGGACAGGATTAGGAATAAGTATATTAGAAGGTCAGACCAGGTTGGAAGGTTTGGAGACAAAGCCAGAGAGGCAAGATTACATTGGTTTGGACATGTGCTGAGGAGGGATGCAGAGTATATTGGAAAAAGATGCTAAGGATGAAGCTGCCAGGTAACAGGAAAAGAGGAAGGCCTAAGATAAGGTTTATGGATGTGGTGAGAGAGGACATGCAGGCAGTTGGTGTAACAGAGCAAGATGCAGAGGACAGGAAGAAATGGAAACAGTTGATCTGCTGTGGCGACCCCTGACGGGAGCAGCCGAAAGAAGAAGAAGAAGATTCTCCCTATATAAGACTCTTACATGTTCCTTAAAAAATCCCATGAATCTTTAAGTAGAGTGGAGAACAATTTGTCATTACTGAGATAAAAACTAAAACAAGCTTTGGTTTATTTTCATTTCACTGTTTTGTTTTCAAAAACTGTATTTATTTATGTTCTGACTAAATCCTATTTTAGCCCACTATTGTTAAAAAAAAATTAAGATACATGTATGTGTATATATATATATATCTATATATATATATATATATATATATATATATGTGTGTGTGTGTGTGTGTGTGTGTGTGTGTGTGTGTGTGTGTGTGTATGTATATATCTTATCTATATAGCGATGGGTTTACTTCTACCCACCAAAAATACACTTTATTGAATCCCAGATAGCCAAGTCCATGTTAGCACAAGTGAATTGGGTCTACTTTATTTACGTGAAAGCTTAAAACAGCAAATATATATGCATCGAACCATATGCATGAAGGGCCGATCTTGTCTCCTGTACCTGATTGACTTCTTTGAATCAGTCTCCAGAGCCATGGACAAGGGTAAGGTGGTCCACACAGCCTATCTAGACCTTGCCAAGGCCTTTGACACCATCCCCCACTCTGGAATCATAGATAAACTTACTAAGTTGGGTATTAATCCCTATGTCACCCAATGGGTTGCTAAATGGCTTACTGATAGAACCCACACTGTAAAAGTAGCCGACTCCAAATCCAGCTCCAGACAAGTGACAAGTGGAGTACCTCAGGGTTCAGTCCTGGGGCCGCTCTTGTTTGGCATCTACTTCTCTGAAGTACAGGTCAACACTAAGGGACTCTGGCTAACAGAGTTTGCAGATGACTGCAAACTGGGAGCCAGTATTGAATCCCCAAATGATGTGGATACTCTACAAAAGGGCCTTACAGAAACAGATGCTTGGTGCCAGAGCCATGGGCTCAAGCTCAATGCCAAGAAATGTATTGTTATCCCCTTTGGGAAAAACATGTATCCATGAATTACCATATAGGTGGCAGTACACTAAACACAGAAAGTGTGATAAGAGACTTAGGGACACAGGTGGACAGTGGTCTCACCTTTGATAACCACATCACCACAACAGTCAGGAAATCCTTCTATGTGGCACACCTCATCACGAAGGGCTTTTCATCCAGAAAAAAGGAGGTCATTGTCCCACTGTACTCATCCCTCATTAGACCCATTATAGAATACAACGCCCCATTTGGTATGTACCTCTCAAGACATCTGCAACAACTGGAAAGGCCTCAGAAATACCTCACTAAAAGAATCACAGGCCTAAAGCAGATGCCCTACGCTGACCGCCTTAAAAAACTCCAGCTATACTCTGTCGCATATCGTCTACTCAGAGGCGATCACTGCTTAACATACAAGGCCATGTCAAACCCAGAGCTGTTGGACATGCTACACTTAAAAAATCCCAATCCCTCAGAGCTACACGCTCCAGGGATCTTAACCTTGTCATCACAATAAACAAAACATGCTGGAGGGATAGGTTCCTGACCCAGAGACTCCCCAGACTCTGGAATAGATTGCCCATACATGTCAAGCAGAGTGCCTCTTTGGACCTCTTCAAGAGGAACCTTGACGATTGGATGGGAGAAAGGAAATTCACCCCAGGGATCACGTCAGTCACCCTGCTAGACAGGGGTCCAGGAAAGTAAATAATGTGGGAAGAAATAGCCAGGGAATTGTTATGGCTAGGCTTGTATAGGCCCTAGGGCTGATAGCCTAGTACCAACCTATGAACCTATGAACCTATGCATCAAAAGTGTGAACCGTCAAAAACTGTAAATGGAAATCTCCATAGGTGGAGATTTCCATTTACTTCAATGTAGTGCGATCTCAGAGTTGGTATATTTAAGTAGCAGGGGGTTGTGGGGGTCGCAGCCCCTCACGTGGGAGGTGCAGGGGGGCTTGCCCCCCTGCCTACAGCTGTAACATGTCATGTTTGTTGTGTATTTCCATTTTATTGTGTTTCAATGGTTTCTCAGTTCAATGCATATGGTTAGATGCATATGCATTCGCTGTTTTAAGCTTTCCTGTAAAGTAGACCCAGTGAATTTAAATGAAGATGCACTTTGATGAAAAACACTTCATTGAACTACAAAATCAAAAAAACAAAAAAAATCAAATACAGCAAACACATTCATGCAGGGGGTCAAGCCCCCCTGCACTCCATACCCCAGCTACTTATATATACTAACTCCAAGATCACACTACAGTGGAGAAAAGGGAATATTCCCTTATCATCACAGTAGTGTGATCTACAACAACAAGCTGTCTAAACATTAAAAATTCCACTCCCATACACCACTGAAGAATCAATGCACTTGTACCACCACAGGATGCTGAAACTGGTAACCTCTCTTCGCTGAACTGTTTTTCATAAAAGTGCATGTTTGTTAAAAAGCACTTTCACTAAAGTGGACTCATCTATCTGAAATTTGATAAAGTGTATTTTCGATGGGCAGAAGTAAGCTCATAGATATATATCTATAAATATATAACTATATAACTATATATATATATATATATATATATATATATATATATATATATATATATAGGATCCATGCAGATGTTCGAAGTTTCACTTCTTCGAACCCACTTCACTGAGTCCACTTGTTCGAAATAGTGAAGCTTCAAACATTGACTTCGGCAGTCACACTACAGCGAGGAATGGGAATATTCCCTTTTCCCCACTGGAGTGTGTTCTCAGAGTTGGTATATTTAAGGAGGGGGGTGTGGGTGGCTGTGGGGGGTGCATGGGGGCTTTCCCTCCTGCAAAAAACATGTTTTAGTGTTTTTTTTTTGGGGGTCACCCAGGGAACTAGACTTCAGCGAAAGTGCACTTTCGTTGAAGTGAACTTTCGCTGAAGTGTGGATCTCCTGCTATATTTCGAAGAAGTGTTCTTTCGATGTAGATATTTAATAACAAAAGTCAGTTACAAAATACTTCATCTCAGACAGTGGTCTTGAAGAAATAAGATACTGTGAGAAATATAGATCATATGGCTCCAATGGTAAGTACTTTGTATACCACACCATTTTAGTGTCTGGGCATGGCAGATTTGATAGAAAATTTACCGATAACAGTCTGTTGGGGGACCTTCATTTATTCAGACTGGAGGGTCCTGATGTGGAATTTTCCTACAGTTTGTGGAACATTTGCAAGATTCATTGTTAATATGGGATTCATCTATATCATTAAATGTTTCAATTGTTTTATAGTTCACTGTAAAATGACACATGAAGCATTCTTCTTTGATGTGTCTAACACTTTTTACCCTGGCATTTTAGAAGTATGTACCTTATGAACACAGCTGTGTGAATTTGTTGTACCATGGGGGTATGGCATACTACAGCCCTTGGAGTCTTTTGAAATAAAACACATTTTTTGTAAAGAATAGAAACACAGAAGTCCCTTGCTTAAATATAAGTGCTCATATTGTTAGGCTGAATGTAAGATTTTCATATTCCCATGATGCCTTGATTAAGGGAGATTTGTAAATGTCTTTGTGCACCATTAATTGTGTAGTAGAGTCCAGATGTTTATTAGAGTTTAAGGCATAATATCAACACCATAATGTCAACGCAAACTGCATTATCGCTTTGATGGGCAAATTAAAATTACTGCTGGCTACGTGTACACTGAGGATTTGATTTTTAAGACATTGTTGGCTTGACGCTTAACTAAGCTACTGTTAGAAAAAAAAACTTTAAAAGCAATGTTACAGTGAATCTGATATTTAAATAGTGAAACCCCATTAGGCTTGGCATTTGCTAAAACAAATTGTAGGCTCATCTTAGTATTTCAAAATAAATATAAATACTGGCATTTTTAATCATATTGAAACACTTTGAGTGCTTTAAAATTTCCATCTGTTTTATTAACTGTGCTGCTACATTTTCAAGTGTAAATGTAATTTCTTTCAAAATTAGTGGTTATGTTAACAGACCAATATGTCTTAACTTAAAACAAAAGCAAACACATTTTATTCTACCTAATTTAATTTTCACATGCATCTTTATGGTATATTAAATGTTCTAGTAATAAGTCGTTTTTTTTTTTTTTTTAGCAAATGTAATCCAGTGCAGGATGGAGAAGCTTAATGCAAACCATAAAAAGTATAACCTAAATAACTATGTACTTATATGCAGTTCATAGTGTGGCCCAGAAGTACAATACAATCTGTTATAAATAGATACTGTAAGAGAAAAGTAAAGGTAAAAATCAACATTTCAGCTGGAAGGTTTCTTTAGAAAGAATTATTTTTTCTGAGGTTTGTAAACCACAGCTGTGATACAGTTTACTTGGTCTAGTCATGTCAGGTGAATGCATTATAACAAAGTTTCCCAATAATAGTGATTCACTATATTCCAGAGTCTCATATTGCACTTAATGTATTTATCTAAGCCATACAAAAGTAATAATTTGTGTGTTTTATGGCTTTATAATGAACAGACTGTCATACAGATAGATACATAGTGGATGTGCTTCATATCCAGACACCTGAATTCTATATTCAGAATACAGGGGTTTGTAATCCATAGTCCAGTTCAGCTGAAAATAGTTATTATTATTTACTTGATAATCATATAAGTGAACTGGTTCCTAGACCATTGTCAGCCATAAACTCTGCCCAAACACAGATGATACGCTTCTGAAATATGAAATGTGACATTAAAAATAATAGTAGTATTCTATTTAAAAAACAAATCGATAACATGCATTTCCAACTGGCACATACAGCATAATGGATTATATAAATAACCAAGTATGAAACACTCAGGAGTGTACTACAAGATACACAGTGGATTAGAATGTTAAGTATGTTAGAATCAAACAGTAGCAGATCTAAGTAGGTAGAGAGGGGACTGATAATTAACTATTGTGGAATGGAAATACAATTTTCCAAATGCAATAACATAAATTTAACTCTTTTTAGATGTATTTTAGCTTGTGGTATAACTTGAGGCTTTTCTGCCCCTTTGAAGTATAATTGATGATGCTATTTTAATATGCCATAAAGCATTCTAATCAGATGTCCGATCATAACCATGTTATTATGCGCTCGAGACTTGGAGGCCAACAAATTCACTCCAAGAGTGAAGCTTGAGAGGTGAATCTTGTCATCCATATCACGAATGCATACCTAGTCATGATCGGTGAGACCCAATCATAACTCTCAGTAGTGCGTGCAGTTTTGTCTACTCCATGTAGTACCAGTTAAAAAAAATATATTTTACCAGCTTTAAAATCCAGTAAAGCACTTAGGAAATGTGAGGCATCGATAGCAAGTAAATATAATTGCAGGAAAAAGTCAAGGACAGTTTTTAAATGCTGCCCTAATTTCAATAAGTTACTTACAGACAGACACGTATAAACTTATGTTGATATATGACAAAAGCTGTTCATGGACAGTTGAGAGTGAAGGAACAGCCCACAATGTGTTTGATCTGAGGAAGTTACCTAGTTTAGTGTACCAGCAGATAGCAGCATTGCCAGCTATTTTGTTTTTGGTTTGCTGCTTGCTGTATAAATTAACTTCTCTTAGCAAATATTTTATTTCTTACATTAATCTTAGATTGCTAACAGAATTATTCCATGATTTAAGCACAGTTTGTCATACTTGATTTAAAATAGCTACTTAAAATGGGTTTGCTCTATTGCGTGTCTAATACCAGCACTCCTCATTTGAAAAAAACATACTTTATACTCACTTTGTGCTTTCATTATTATACTAATGTTGTGACCAAAAATGGACTTATGTGACCCAGACCACTTATCTGTAGACAAATAAAACAAGGAACTTTGACTGCTAATGTTTTTGTGTGCTGAATTCCTAAATCAGATCCTTCGATACACTTCACAGTAAGAATAATTGTCTTTCATACCTTTCAACTGTCCAGATTTTCCCACAATGTCCACATTGTTTTTTGCCTGATATTTTTGGTCTGTTCCTCATAAAATTTGTTGTTTTCTGTATTTTTGTGGCAAATCAGTGAAGACTGAATTCCTTAAATGATGACAGGTTTGAGTTCCACACTTTACATCCTTCAGAAAATGTATGGTAACACAGGGCCTTCTATTCTAGCAACTTTATAAGAACAATATTTAAAATTTGTCCCTATTTTTGAAGCTTTGCCCCTCCCATTATATTAGATTTTTTTGAGCTAAGAAGTTAAGAACTATGACTGTCCTGCTGAACAAATCGACAAACTGGGCTTAAGAATCAGGTCTATGCCACCTCTGTAGCAAACAGTGCAGAAGTATGAATCACTGCTGCAATGGCATGAAATCAAAATACCAATATGGTTAGGTTATCTGTAAATCAGACTGTTAGGTATCGACTTAGCTTCTATCACAGCCACATATTCTGAGATAGTTCTTGTCACTCTTAGGACAATAACTATCTGCATAAAGAGATGTTATGTTCCTTTCCAAATTAGCTTGACAAACTTCAAAAACATTATAAATTTATAGTGCGCTATTACAAGACAATGTCATTATACACTATTACATATGGTCAGATGACAGTTCAGAGGTAATCTTTTCTTTATAAGTAGCCACTAATCCATTTTGCTAACAGTGCCTTTAAACGTGTATTTGTCATAGTAACACAATGAAATGAATGCCAGAGTAATCAGCTATTTTAACTGCATTGATCATAATAGGTCATTCATTAGATTACAGTGGATGTGTTATTTCAGAATAACTTAATGATTACTTAACAATACACATGATGACATTGTACTATAACACTAGATGTCTTGCTTACCTACGTGAGATCCAAGTGGCTGGCCTTGCCAGTGAAGAAAAATGGGTGTTTTCTTCAGTTTCATTTTAAATGTACTGAGTAGGCTGGAGTGTCTCAGTTCATGATGCAGTTTGCTATAAATTTTGGTGCTACTATTCTGAAAACTCTGTCCATGGATCTATGCCTACTTGCAGCAGCATTCAAAAGGATGATATGTGAGGCCTCAAGCTGACTCTGAAGATCATACATATTAATAATTCAGGCAAATGTTTGACTATCATTCCTGTGCAGTAATCACTGAACATAGGTGAGCTGCAAACAGATGTAATTCCATATCGCTGTTGCAGTATTCTGTACTAAAGGGATCCCCTGCCAAAGGTAGCCCAACTTCCAGCCAGTATACCAAATCCTTAGGTTTTTTAATGATATTGTATGTTAAATGTATGGTCCCTGCTCATAGGATAGGGCATAAAGGTGATGTACAGACATACATAACTCAGAAATTCTTTGCCACCAGTCTGAGCACCATCTTCAGTCATCAGTCTGAATGCTCATTTGTGCTGGTTACCAAGCCTTTTTCAGATAAGTGTCCCACTGGGGTTTTCTTTTTATCTTGTTTTTCTTTTGGTTGCGAGTTTAGATGTCATCCACAAAGGGAAAATGTCAGTGCGGGAGATAGTTTCCCCATAAGGACCATCACTAACAGTATTTGTTTTGTTTGGGTTCTTCTCACGACCATACTTTGTGCTTAAATTATAAAGAGTTTGTCCCTAAGACCCTTTGTAGTTGTCTCTCATCCTTGTCTATCTACCTAGACAACCAGCATCTTAAGTTGTTGGTGCAGGGTGTGATGGCAGAATCTTCTCATCAGGAGTTTCAAACATCTGCCAAGAAGAAGAAGAAGACCAAAAATGTAGGTCAGATTTGGCTGCTGTAGTGCCTCCCAAGATGGCTTTCTAGAGTCTGCTGAAAGCCTGGAAGATCATCCAGTGCTTCCATTGGATTCCTCTGCTGTGACTATTTTGGAGGGCAGTATAGATTTGTTTTTTCACACATCCACAGAGGCTCTGCAGATGTCCATTATAGATGTTGAAGGGGAACTTAGGCTGATCATATCCAATGGACTGAGGGGTGTTCCACAGATTTTTGTTTGGAAGGAGATTCGCACTACATTAATTGAGTGTAAGCAAGGGTCCAAACCTCCTAAGGTCTTTAGGGCTGACATCCCTTTGAAAAAGAAAGAGAAAAAAAAACATATTTCCCTTGCTCCCAAGGATCCCCAGCATGAATGGGAGGATTTTACACATGGTTTGTTTAATGCACTCATGACCTTGAAGCTCACCCAGGGAGTTCCTGTTCTTACCCCCCCCCCCCCGGTCCTTTGCTCTGCTTAAGAAGCCTAGTGAGCAGGCCTCTTCTGATGAGGAATTAGACTCTGGAGAAGAGTATGTGGCTTATTCCTCTTAGATTCCTTCTCCTTTAGGCTATGGTTCTGAGGAGGAGGATTTTATTAGTCCAGATTCGCACTTTGAGGTACTTTCTTTTGGGGATACCATGTTGTGTATCATGGAATTCTTTAAATTGGACTGTACTCAGGTTCCTGACATCCAGAAGAGGTATTATGAACTCCTCCAGATGGAATCCCCTCAGCCCTCTGCTATCCCTCCTGTCATAGCTGCGTGTTAGACACTTTTTCAGCAGCTTTTCAGGCTCCAGATTCCCAGCCTCCAGCCCCTAAAAAACCTGACAGGTTTTACAAGGTTCGTCGATTGTAAGTTTCTTTACAAATATCCTTCTGCTGACCGCTCTGTTGTATCTCTCTCTTTTCTGACAAACCTTCCAAACTATTGCCTTCTACTAAATTAATTCCTTCTGACAAGGACAGTAGGGCCATGGAACAGCTGGGTAAAAAGGTGCATACTGCTACCACTCTGTCCTTCTGGGCTAACAGTTATCAGACCCATATAACCAGATATGTCTTACCTCTTCTTTCTCAGGCCCTTCAGGTTATTTCTAACCTTTCTAATTCTGAAGGGAAGGTTTTGGCCCTCCCTTTGTTGGGCTCCTCTTCTCAAGTTGCTCACCATTCTATTAACTGTAGTTATGATGCAGCTGATGCTTATTCTAGAGCTACTGCCTTTGGTTCCTTGTTAAGGCATTCATCTTGGCTTTGCCTCCAACCTTTACACGGTGATATTAAGGCTAAATTGATGGGTGTACAAAAAACGTATCAAAAGGAAGGTGCCGGCTGCACAAATAACCAAGCAAAAAGCACCAGTTCCACAACGATATTGTATTGTGTCTACTGAGTTTAGCAGGAGCCCTAATAAACCTCTACTTTTATTTTGAGCCTTATCGTTGTGTAACTGGTGCTTTTTGCTTGGTTAAATTGATGGGTGCTCCTCTTGAAAATAAGACACTCCTTGGTTCTGCAGCTGCTGAGCTTTTCATGTCCCTGCAGGAAAAGGGTAAGGCCTTTCAGGAATTAAAACATATTTTTTGTTTCCCCTATTTCCAAATTTCAGAGGAATCATCCTTCCTAGCCTGCCTTTCAAAATAGACAGTCTCTCCCTCCTCCCAAAGGTAAAAAGGGTTCTAGATGGGTTCCTTCTGCTATGTCTACTCAGCACTGTACTACTCAGAAGCCTCCTTTTCCAGACAAACCAGGTTATGTCTGACTATTTTCCTCCTTCAGTCCTAGGCCAGGTTCCTTTGTCTCTTTGTCTTTCCCTGACTTTTCCCAATTGATTAAAGATCACTCAGGATTCTTGTGTTCTTTCTATCATCTATCAGGGATATTTCATTGTGTGGAAATCCCTTCCTCCTTTTCTAGGCATTCCTCAACCTCCTCAGGAACAGTTGCCCTATTTTCCTAATTTACTTCAGGGCCTTTTGTTTCAAGACACCATCCAAGCAGTTTCTGCTCCTCATAGGAAGAAGGGGTTTCATTCTAGGATGTTTTTAGTTCCCAAGAAATAAGGCAACTGGAGGCTCATTCTGTATCTTCCCCAGCTCAACACTTTCCTGAATATCCCTTCTTTTTGTATGGTGTCCCTTCAGATCTTACTTCCTCTTCTTCTTCCTCAGGCCTTCCAGATCTCCCTGGATCTCAGGGATACCCATCTTCACATAACAATTCATCCCCATTTTAGAAAATGTTGGCATTTCTCATTTTCTTCCTTGCACTTTCAGTTTCCTGCTTCACCCTTTGGCCTCTCTAGTGCCACAAGGGTCTTCTCCGAATGCCTTGCTCTAGTGATTGTCTTTTGCTGGATGAGGGGGAGATATAAATCTTTCCTTACCTGGATGACCTGCTCATTCAGGCTTCATCCCCAGTGGCTTTGATTCAGAACATCCACTATGCAAAGCCTATGGTTTAGGATAAATTTCCAGAAATCCTTTCTTACTCCTTCTCAGGATCATATTTTTCTCTGGTGCTGGTTCCAGACTATTCCTATGCTGGCTTTTCTGCCAACACTCAAAACTCCAACTCTGATAACCTTTTCTCAGTCCCCTCTTCCTCAGGTCTCAGTTACAGCTAGGGAGTTTCTAAGGATGTGGGTTATATGCCTTGCACCATCCTTATGCTTTCTCTAGCCAGGCTCCATATGAGGAAACTGCAGTGGTTCCTAAAGTCAGTTTGACTTCAACATTCTCATCCTTTAGACTTTCTGGTTCTTCTCCTTCAATGCATCAAGCTAGAGCTTCAGTGGTGGATTCATCAGCTGTGTCTCACCCCAGGGCTTCCTTTTCAGCCTCCCAGTTCCCTCTCAGGAACTTTTTTGGATGCTTCAGACATGGGGTAGGGTACTTCTTTCAGCATTCTAAGATTTCAAGGTTTTTGGCCCCTTCATCAGAGGGCAGATTCTATCACAATCAAGGAGATGATAGCTCTCCTTCTTGCTCTTCAGGTCTTCTATACTACTTTTCTTCCACGGCCTCTCAAAATCTTTACAGACAATATCACAGTGATGTAGTACATCAACAAGCAAGAGGTGACATGGTCTTACGTCCTGTGTAGACTAGCTCTTCAGTTTTGGAATCTGGCTGTCCAGCATCAGGTGACTCTTTCATGTTGTTTATATTCCCTCAGAAAAGAGCATTGTGGCAGACTCTCTCTCAGAAATTCCGTAACACAGATTCATGAGTGGATGCTTTACAGAGATGTGTTTCTGGACATTGCCCACCAGTGGGGTACTTCTCGGGTAGATCTTTTTGCCTCCTCTATGAACAGACAACTTCCTCTCTTTTGCACCAGATTCCCAAGTCCTCTGGCATGGAAGGTGGATGCCTCTCTTTTTCTTGGAAGGGGATGTTTCTCCTTCTTCTCATACAGAGGGTCCTGCTCAAGATAGAGCAGGACTCTGCTAAAATCTTGTTTCTGACTCCCTTTTGGCCCAGACAGCACTGGTTCCTTCTCCGTCTGCATCTAGCCAAGGGAGATCACCACAACCTACCTTACAGGGTGGACCTACTCACACAAAGTAAGCCATCTCTCATCCATCCTCACTTGTCTACTCTTCAGCTGTCACTGTGGGTGAAATGGTTTTGATCCCTTTTAGACACCTTTTTCTGAGGATGTGCTTCAGATTCTGCAGGAGGCCAGGAAACCCACTATCAGGAAATATTATTTGTCCAAATGGAAGATATTTTCTGTCTGGTGCCTTGCTCATAACCAGGAGCCATTTTCTGTGGAGGTTCCTCTAGTTCTATATTATTCGTGTGAATTTCTCCATGCTGGGCTGGCATACCCTTCATTTAAAGCTGACCTTTCAGCTATTTCTGCTTGTCATCCTTTGACTCCTCTATTGGCCTCTAGGTTTGAGGTCAAACAATTTCCTAAAGGAATCTTTCATATTAGGTCTTCTAGGAAGACTATTCTTCCCTGAGACCTTAATTTTGTTTTAGAAAAATTGACTCAGGCTCCTTTTGACCCTGCAGCTTTAGCTTACAGCTTCCTTGCAACATTGTATATGGAAGACTGTTCTTCTTCTGGCCCTCATTTCAGCTAGGACAGTATCTAAGTTTCAGGCCATTACGGATGTCCCTCCTGTTTTAGTTTTTCATATGGACAGGGTGTCTCTTCATACTAATCCTTCTTTTATGCCAAAGGTGGTTAATGAATTATCTCTGAATCAGTCTATTAATGTACCCACTTTTTTCCCCTTATTCATAGTCTGCCAATGAAAATGTTCTTCACACCTTGGATTTGCATAGACAGCTTAGATATTATAGGTTCATAGGTGTTTACTAGGCTAATGACCACAAGGGCCTTTTTAAGCCTAGCCATGCATCCCAAATCTCTGGCAAGTTCTGATACACTTGATAAGTGTAAGCAGAGGCTTGAGAGATAAAACATTTACAAGCTAGGGCCTGGAAAATAAACCATTTACAGGTTGTCTGTGTCCATTAGAGACATAAGTGCCAAACCAGGGATCAATTTCTTGTACCCCATCCAATTGTCCAGGTTGCACTTTTGAGTTAGGGAGGAACTCTGCTTCACATGGATGGGGAGCCTGTCTCTCCAGCAGGTCCTATTTATATCACAAGCAAGATTTAAGTCTTTAGAATGGGTTATTCTGGTACTGTTTGTTTTGCAGATATGTAAGAGGTCCATCAGAGTGGGGTCTGACAATGCCCTATATGTCCAGCACAGATCTCCCCTCAAAAGCCTGTAGGAGACAGAATATGGGGATAGAACCTTGAGGAGGTTTTCACTGGACATTCTACTTAAGCCCTGTATTCCTTTAGTAAGGAACCTCTGTGGACATTCCAGTTGTTGTATATGCCTGGTTAGGTTCATACCAAAGGGAGCATTGTACTCAATGATAGGTCTGATGAATGCCAAATACAGTAGATATATTTGGATAAGACTAAGGCCATTTGCAAGTCTTAGCAACGTTTTGTTTCTTTTCATCCTAGATCTCTAGGTTTCGCTGTTTCTAAGCAAACCAGTACTTCATGGATCTCTAAGGCCCTTTCTTTTTTTTTTCTTTTTTGTTTCATGGGAAAAGCCTTTCTGCTTCTGTAAAGGCTCATTTTACCAGAGATGTAGCTTTCTCTGGTGCTTTTTTCAAAGGACTGGATACCAATGCCATCCTTGAAGCTGCTACTTGGACCTCTGTCCATACCTTTACAAAGTATTACAAGTTGGATGCTGTTTCCAGAGTGAGAGCTGGCCTTGCCAAGGCTATCCTGCATGGGTTTCTTGAGGGCCTTGCTGGGACTTTCTCCTCTCAAGTTTCCTATTAAGCTTTTGTATTTTCCCTTTAGTAAAGAATATCATAACAGTGGTATGGAAACACATAGTAGTGTTGTGTAAAATCTTACCATAACAGTAGATGTTCTTCCCTTCACTGTTGCAGTATTTATTTCCCCCCACCCTTTTTCTACTCTTTTTTTTTCTGGATGCACATGTTCCTCCTTTTCTCCTTGGACTGTTGTTCTTCCTGGGCCTGTTCACTTCTGAGGTACATACTTCCATACATCACCTTTATGCCCCACACCATGAGCAGGGAGCATACATGTGACATATGATGTCCTTGAAAAACCTAAGGCTTTGGTATACTGGCCAGATGTAGGGTTACCCTTGGCAGGGGATCCATTTAGTAAAGAATACTGCATCAGTGGAGGGAAGTGCATCTACTTTTATTGTAAGATTTTACATAACTGTACTTTCTGCCTAGTTGATACGTCCATGCAGTTGACTGCAACAAAGACAAATATAGAACAGTGGGGAAGCTGCAAGTCTTGTGATATTATGGTAAATCACCTTAAATTTCTGCAGATTACCTTTTTTTAGAAAATGAAGGACAGCAACATCAAAGTTTAGTTGCAGGACAATTGCAGCTTGCAACTGCATTCCTAGTTTCATCTGTCAGTAACGCCTAAGTGCTACATAGTCAGATGGATTTCTTTTGCTTTTTTTCAACCCTTGGAAGATATGGTCATTAAAAGTAAGCATTTTTATTTCAGGTTACTTCCTGAGTATGTTTTGCTAGTTATTACTTCAGCTGTTCCACCATCTAGGGCTTCTAAGTGAAGCTCACAAGTATAGTCAGTTATTAGCCGATTAGTGAAAGATGATTACTTTGGGTTTTTACCACATATGGTTAAGCAGTTTGATATGAGGCATATGTCAGTAGCTTCTTGTGTAGTATAGTGCTGAAGATGGCCAACAGGGGCCTCAACAATCATGCCTCTTGTGCCTCAAGAGAAGTCTTTTTTGGAGTGAGGGAAGGCTAACATACATCTCTCTAAACATTTACTTTGACAGACAGTTATCCATCCATGGTAAGGGTATTCCACGGAGTTTTAAATCCATAACTATAGCTCACATCAACAGTATGTGAGTTTTCAATCAAGTGCCAATCCAAACTCAAGAAAAAAAATTCATGTACAGTAACTTTTTTTTCCATATGATTTAAAACAATATTAATTAAGGTCACATATCATTTCCTAAATCCATGCTGGCAATCAGCTATTGGATGAGATATGCTTTTGCTCATACGTGTTCCCCAGCTGACTAAGTAGTGAAATCAGTGAATAATTGTTTACAGTATTATATAATATGTGAATATCACATGTGCCTCTTAACTTCATAGGTATATACTAGATTAATGACCACCAGGGCCTTTATAAGCCTAGAAGTGCAAAACAACCCAATTGTGTCCCTATGTAACATGGTTGTTGATTAGGAAGGGGTATATTAGATAAGAAGTTTCTAGAGGTTATGTGGGGGGTATATTAATTTGGGCATTGCTGTTTGCCTCTATCTATCAGAGACATGGGGGCCAGACCCAGGGGCAGGAATTTTGAATTTGCCATATGTTGGTCATAGGTAAATTCTAGGTTATAAGTCTGTAGAATTTTGCAAGCCTAGCCAATAACCAGAGGTCATAATCAAACCCTGTACCTTGTATCTATGAGGTAAAGACCTTAACCATTTTATCAGCACACCCACTCAGGTAAGGAATCTTTGTAGATGGTCCAACCATTGCATATGTCTGGTCAGGTACATTATACTCAATGATGTGTCTGATATGGGCTGAATAAAGTGTCACTATGACTTCCTTGGACTTGGATGCAAAACCCTTGTAAGTTGGGTGACATAGAATGGTTTTCTTATTACCTTGGCCACATGTTGGCCAAGGCCAGATTACTGTCTATATATGCTAGATCACTGACTAACAGGCCATTACTTAAGGTTTCTTATTGACAGAGTAATTAGCCTGGATGGCAGTTTTCCCAAAGGGCAATATAATCTATTTCTTGACATTAAGTTTTAATCTGTAACTTTGGCACCAATCTTTTGTCTGTATTAGACTCTGTTGTAAGATGTTTGTGTCATAGGTGTGTTAAAGTTCACAAATAAATAATAAAGACTTTTATCTTTTAGTCTCTGTTAAGAGTAACACTTTAGGATGTGATGTGCAAAGTACTTGTTTATTCCATAAACTGTGCTGTGATACTGCCTACTTCAATTGTCAGATCAGTCTCAAAGAATAAAGAAAACCTTCAATTTTATACCTTTTAGTATCAATTTTATGCATGCAGAACTCTGACATTACATTGCTTTTAACAAATAATAACATTTTTAAATGTTTTATGTCCTTGTGATCCTTGCTTAGAGCTTCACTTGAACACTTGACAAATATGTCTTTTTAAAACATAGACCACCTGTGCCTAAGATTTACTGACCTGCAGCTTTGTAACATTCGGTACCAGTACAAACTATCTCACAGACATCCTTGCAAAGACTCATCCCCCAGCTTGAGAAGGCAAGAGCACACTGTTAATTAATATGGTTCCCACAGATACCTGACACAATTCACTAATTTTCAAACACAAACATAGCATAACACCCCTTAACTCCTTCAGCACTTACTTTGCCTTCAACTATCTGTCATTGCAATACAGAGCAAATGTAATTGTAAGACACTTAAAATATAAAGCTACTACTTATGTGAAAGTATATCTTGCATAATCATGCAGCTGTGTTTCATTTTTCTTTTGACATAAACATATTATAAACATTTTATTTGACTCATTTGCAAAGAAACTACAATTTAATATGCATTTTGTGAAGAATAAATATGAGACATAATAACCTTCTGTAACAGATGGAATCTATGATAGTTCCCAATTTGCAGTCATCTATAAACTTGGTCAGCCAAAGGCCCTTGACATTAGCCTTTACCTCTGAGAAGTAGATGCCAAATAGGAGCACAGAGGCCTGGTGTACCTTGCTGGTGACTGATTTCTTAATACAGGTGGTCTCACTAGTTCTGACATCCTGGGTCATGTCTGTCAGTCAGCTAGTAATCCAGCAAGTTATCTAGGGGTTTATACCCAATTTGGTAAGTTTGTCAACTATACCTGAGTGAGGTATTGTTTCAAATGCCTTAGCCAGGTCCAGGGAGGTGGTATGCACCATTTTTCCCCTCATCCATTGCCTTGGTGATCTTCTTAAAGAAGTCCACCAGGTTTAGTAAGTATGACCATCCCTTTACAAAGCCAAACTAGGCTGGGTCCAATGTCTGAATGCCTGTTAGACTAGCCAAACTAATAGGTCTATAATTTCTGGGGTCAGTTGAAGGTCCTCCCTTGTGATACAAAGCCTATTTTGAGTCTATAGTTGAAAAGTTACTCATGTGGTCCTGATAGATCATGTTTCAAGCTATTTAGGAGGCATTCATGGATACTGTTGAGGCTTCAACACTGAGGCTGTATTTTTACCGTAGCGAGCATCACCAGGATCTGCTCTCTATAATTGCTGAGGGGTGTTATGCTGATAGATATTTCATGGGGGTGGTGGGGGGGGGTGAAGATTTAGCTGAATCTGCCAGCCATCAAATTTACTATATAACTCTGCTCAGTGCATGCGGCACCATTGACCACCAGTTTGGCACACTGATATGTGCTGCCTTTGAGGTTTTTGACATAGCTGTGGAAGGCATTGTGGTTGTCTTTAGCCTGTGAGGCTATCTTGACCTTGTAATTGGACTTGTTAGACTTAATTAGATCTCTTAGTTTCTTCTTTAGTTTAATTAGAGATCATTATGGGAGTTGTTTTTCCTGATTTTATCCATGATTTTTTTCCTTTTGTTGTACACCCTGTTAAGGTTAGGATTCTAGCAGTGTGGTTTGTTTTTATAGTCTGCTTTGGTCTTACTTCTAGTAGGTACAGCAGCCTCTATATAGCCATTTACATAGTTGTACAGGGTCTCTGTGAACAATCAGCATACATTTCTGTAAACTCATGTTTGGGAGAGGCACTGAATTTTGAAAAAAATATTGCTTAATAGGATGGAATTTGCTTTGGAATAGTTCCTAACTGTTACAGGGTTTGCTGGGGTTACTGAGTTGATTTTTATTTTGAAGGAGAACACTTTAGGGTCTGACCTCATCAGTGAGGACATGATATGGGAGGAGGGGTGCAGCTCTGTCCCATAGTGATGAATACCAGGTTGAGTAAGTTTCAACTTCTGGAGGATATGCACACTATCCTGTCAAAGACATTTATGTTAATAAAATCCAGGAGTCATTGTGCCTGCCAGTATGAGGCAGTGTATGTTTCCCAAGGTATAGAAAGGTAGTTAAAGTCTCCTATAAATAGGGTATTTCATTTAATTGTGAGTGTCTCCAGTGGGTCTATGTAGAAGATATGGGCTTTTAGGGACATAGTGGGTGATAAATAGCTTACTAGGATATGGTATGGGACGTAGTCTGTGGTGATTTGAATGTTGATAAATTCCAGGGCATGATCTTGTTTAACCAGTGAGTTATACTTGATGCTAAGATAGACTGAGACTCCTCCACCTTTTATCCCTGTTTGTGCAGCTGATGGTCTAAATGTGTAGAAGACACTGAAGCCTTGCATAGATTGCATACTTTCTGTGGATTTAAACCATGCCTTGGTAACAGCATAGATGTCTACATTCGCCATACTGAGGAGACCTTGTAGGATGTGAAGTTTCTTGTTTAGATTCCTGGCATTGACCAGACACACTTTTAGGTTTTCTGGGGTTTTGTATGCTGTATCAGTAGATTTGTCACTTTGGCATTGCCTAAAAAAGTCTCTAAAGGGGTGGATAAAGCAGTGGATAAAGCTTTAGTCAATATTCCTCCCATGCTGACAAATACTGAATTCCCCTGGAAAGACAACAGAAACTAAGCCAATTATTGAAGTCAATTACCTTTTGCTCATATGGTGGCATCATCCTTGGTGAAGGTAGAATGCTGTTCAATGCAAGGCACATACCTGCCTGAGACACATATTCAGAGAGATCAGCAATATCTCTCTTCATGTACTGCAGGGAAGTACATCTCAGGTCATTAACACCCATGTGGAATATGATAGAATCATACTGGTACCTGTGGTGTAGAGATGAGTACATGCGTAACTTGGTGGATAAGCACCTAACCGTTCTCTTCTCCTTGTTCAGTCTGGTGAGTGGGGTATCTGTGTGTCATACAATGGAGTCCCCTATGACAAGAGTCCTGGATAATGTGTTTGCTTCCCTTATGTGCTTTGCTCATGGGGGTTCACTGAGTGTAGGTGTATGTGTGATGCTTAGTGTTGTTTCTGGTGAGTACTTTAGAAAATGCTGAGGATAGGCACTGCTACTTATAGGCATAGGAAGCCTTTGAGGCTTGGGAAGATTGCTTTTTATTGTCTCAGCATACGTTGGTCTATGTTTGTGGTAAAGTACTATCTTAAATGATAGAAACCTGACCAGAATTAAAGTAAATATCATGGCTATATATTAGCATGGTAAAAATACTTTGCTTGTGCATGTGTATCTTTACCTATATACGCATATATATATATATTTGTGTGTGTGTGTGTGTGTGTGTGTGTGTGTGTGTGTGTGTGTGTGTATATATATATATATATATATATATATATAGAGAGAGAGAGAGAGAGAGAGAGAGATCATCAGTCGTATTTCACTCAGTGTGTTCAGGTCGTGTTTTATATTGGATTTCATATATACATGCAATATTATTTTAATGCTTTGAGTTTTCATGTTCTGTTGCCTTTAGGATCTTAGTTTCAATGCTATGATCTTAAGTCATTAAATTTCAGATTTATGAGTGGAAGGCAAACATCACTGAAACATATCAACATATTAATGGCTAGACATTCTCTGCCATGAGACTAAAACAAAGTCTGCTTTCAAGCTACAACTCCAAAACAATTGTCAGATGTATTATGGCCTTTCCCTATCCCTACCCATGGATTCAGTACCATACCAAATGGCCTAGTACACTATGACCATTTATTTTCCACAATGCTTTGAAAAAATGAAAGTGCTTAAAAGAACAATACTTCAATATAATGACAAAACAAACCTTTTGTTAAGGCATGCTTTTTCTTCAAGATATGGCTAAATAAGAGATAATTATTTCTATCATAGTATGGCAGGCGCTTATCGTGTTGTCCGCACAAAAGGTTAACTTGAAGGTTACTGTCCCTGTTATAACACATTATGCTTTCTAGTTCTCCAATAAAAGTACTTTGAAGTATTGTGCATAAAACGTATTATCAGATTAATGTAAATACTCACCAGTAGCCAGTATGGATATTGAGATGTGCTTAGAATGAATACAGGAGTGGCAAAACTGCCACATTGTATTTTTCATAAAATGGACAAACATAAAGATGGTGATCCCCTTTTTCAACCTGTCCAAGATGCTTGCAATAATCTAGATCATTCTTGCCTTCCAAACTGGGCAAACTCAAACTTTGTGACTATTTGATTGGTAGGAAGTAGTCTGATGGCCACATTGCACTCCTACACCTCTGAATCATTAACATAAACATTCCCAAGGGCCTATTTTGTGTTTTTTTCCTCTGCATACTTTTGCCCACATCTGCCAAGTATAAGGCTTCATCCAGTCAGTCTTAGCTCATTTGTTTCCCCATACTAGGGAGGTATCCAGTGAAATACAGAGGAGACAGCCATCAGGAAGGACCATCAGACAGACAACCATGATGATTGTTTGTGCCCTCAGTAACATCAAGGCAATCGAGGGCTTTTTCTATAGGCCCTACACCCACACTTTAGTACATGATTTGAGCACCTGTATCACCACAAAGACCTCCTGCACCCTCTAATCTGCATATATTCACTCCTTCACACATGTCAACGAGGGCTACCTTCACCAACTGGGGGCATCAAAGTCACATTTTCTTTGGCTATGCCATTGTTACTACCATGGAAGACTTGGGCATAGCCATACAGTTTAACTGATCAGAAACCACCAACCCTAATTTCCCCTGAGGATGGGACAGCAAACCTGAGCCACTCAAATCCAGCCACACACCACCTATCCCTTACAGCACCTGAATCACTACTTAACCTAAGGTCATGTGGGCTGCAGTCAGGGCTTCATCCCCATGCACTTCAGGGCTAGGAAGGATGCCTGTTCTTTACCATTTTGTGTTAAAGAAATGATACAGTAGTGTGGTAGAACTGCAATGATGCAGTGGGTTGATGCAATGTGTAGGCGGCACAATTTTTCTACTTTTTATGTTCCGTAAGGACAACATCTTACTCAAGATGCTGTACAATGTGTCTAAACTGCGCTATTTTCTAAATAAGCGTGATGAAAGTATAGCCTTGTTAGGCCGAGGAATAGAAAATGGATACAGATGACTCTTTCCATTTAAACTCTATTACTGCAGCTAAATAATCTGAGTTACTCCACATCTGCCTGTTTTAAATGTGGTAACTTTTCAGTTAGTATTGTTTGTATTCCATTTCAGTTATTTAGTTATTTCTATAGGAATACCACAAAGTTTTAAAGTTATGAAACAGGAGCATACACACAGCTTCAACAGAAATAATACTTTGAGCTTTTGTTATGCATTTTATTACTTGTCAGCATTCAAAAGGTTCTGGTTTAAAGTCAGCTACTTCTATAAATGTTGGGAGTATTATCATAAAAGGTAAGAATATCAAAAACAGATCAAGAAGAAAAGAGATATTGCTTATTTTTCAGTAAAATATTTTGGCTCTTAAATGAGTAACATGGAAATTACATTACAACTAATTAACTGATTGACTTTAATCATGCTTTTTTGACTGGTCATGGTTTACCCTTTCCTTTATAAATGCTTTCATTTTACTGCATTTTTTTCCCTTGCAGTGCTTGTAGCCAAAATGCTGTGATGCAGTATGTTTGTTTAGCACTTGCTTTCATCTTGTGAAAGTACTTCACTGCAAATACAAAGCTGTTCTTTAATAAAAAGAAGGGAGAGTGTGATGGTGTTACAAGCTAACTGACTACCAAACAGCCTGAAAGACTGAGTTGCTAGGCTACTTTTGTAGCCAGGAGCTATATTTAGTGATTCAGCACATACTGATCTGTGATCTGCTCTATCCTGCCACCACTTCCCACAAAGTAGAGTACCCAAATACAGTTGCTGTTTCAGGGCTAACCACTGCTGCCCTTTAGAGTCTAGGTTTTCTGCATGGCTTGACTTGCAGTAATGGGTCTGCTGGTCAGCTGCATACGACGTTTGCCATTGAGTGGTCCATCCTAATCAAGCAAGTAATATGCTTTGGGAAGTATTTATGAATTATTTATAAGCTTCACTGGTATATAGTGAGCAAGTGGTTGTTTCTCCCTTTATGATTTTGTGCCTAGACTTCAGAATGCATTTCAAAATAAAAGTGTTCATACTAACATCTTTGGCTTTTTCATCCCAGATATCCAGATGCACAGCTATATGATTGCTTTTTTTTTTTCTACTAGATGTGGATGTGTGTGCATTGTTTAACAAGCAAAATAAAAAAGCCCTATTGTGACTTTGTCTAGGTACTGTATACTGCTCCACCTTGTGAAGACACACTAAAGTTACCTTTCCAGGCAAGAGAAAGCAGTTCTGCTGCCATTAGGCCATTTTAGGGAAGAACAAACTAAAACAGATAAGATACATAGATAGATAAAAAAGCTAACTAGATAGATATTTCAATAACTACTGTTTGTGTTGCAACAGCACTAGTAATTTATAGAATAGCAACACAGGATAAAGGCTGCATTTTATTTTTTTCAATTTCAGACCATAATGGTCCTTCAAGTTTTACTTGTTTATAATGTTAACTTGTCATTATATAGTGTGAAATAAATATCTAAATTCTTTCTGTGTAGTAAGATATGGATTTATAACTGTTAAACACATTCTAATAAAGATCAAGAATGATCCTGGATGCTTGGTTTGTTTTTCCATTTTATTTCAAATTGTGACTGCAGCCTGAGTGGAGTAAAAGGGCATGTCACATCACAGCAGGATATCACAATACTTGGTGCATGTAATATTAAAGAAACAATGCACTGACATTTACACACTGGACACTACAACCTAAAACTAAGATTTAAATTTAATACCAGGCCCTTGATGTCAGAAGCATTCCTGTCAAAAATGTGTTTTTAAGAGCAAAATGCCATATTTCCATTATTAATCTTACAGTAAATTAAACTCAATGCAGCATGAGCCTTAAAGCTGCCTGTATTTAAGCTGCCATGCTGTTTTACAAATATAACTTTATAATGGCATACATTATAGCTTAACTCAGACCATTAGACAGCAGCATACACATAATAAAGTTATAAATTATTACTACACTGAAATTCAGATCAGACCCTTTGTAATTACTCCTCATCAAGACTTGGGAAAGCTTACCTTTCTGCCACCCAAGCAACTAATTAACCTTTGCTTAATTTATTTGCCTTTTCCTTGCATATCCTAATGTATACTGTAGCTGGAAATAATACATTACAGAACAGGACTTGCATTAGTGCAGAACTGATTTCCTTTTAGGCTTCAGGCATGAAACATGGGCAGTTTCTATGAGATCTGATACTGAGGGGTTAATGACTGGGAAAATGAAAAGGAGACTGTTACTGATCATTAGTGAGCAATCACACTGTCATATTACAGAGATAATTGTGATAAATGTAGGGTATGGTGGTTACCCCTGGCAACGTGATTGTGCTTTTTCACACATTGCCAATCTTCATAACCACATTGGTACTTCAGATAATTTTATTTTTGTCACAGACTAGTTCTATGATCATCTTTGCCTGTTTAGCAAAGCTTGAGTAGAAACGTATGCTTTTCTTTCAGAAGTGCATATGTATTACTCAAGCAAAAATCATACAATAGAAATTCATAAAAAATTTAGTTTAAGTCACTGCAGCTGTAATGATTCCAGTGCACTTCTAAAGCATGCCATTTTAGAAAACATACATCTTTCCATAATTTTCTTGTTTAACCCCTTTTCAGATGATAAGGAAGCACAGGATAATGCAGTAAACAAATATGTATTAAGAGTTTTGCATTTTTATGTATTTATGTACTTGTTAATCAGAATAAACTATTTGTTAAATGAGCAAGCCCAGCTGGCACACAGTGCCTTTTCAAGGGTGACCTGTTCACACAACTGACAAAAGGAAGCAATGAGAGTCAAAGCTAAGACGCTGTCAAATGTCACTTTAACATGTAGCTTAACCCCTTTTGAAATCTGATGGCGGATCTAATCATGGTTTATTGTTATATGGATATAAGAGACTAAACATCTTAAGATACACTTACCATATAGTAGTCCTTGAAAAAAAAGACAAAAGTACCATTTATCATTGAAATTGTTACACTCAGTAATTATAGTGTCTTGTGTACAGAGAGGCACAAAGATATAATGTCAGGTTTGCACACAAAAACAAGAGCAGTATGAAAGAAAAATATTCAGATAATTCCAATAGCAGTAGGGAGAACAGATCTAATAAAAAAGAATTTACAGTCATACTTAGATATGCTACCAATACATGTAACCCATATGAATTACAGAAGTCAATTTTGGGCACATTGTGGATGCTGCAAAGAGCCCTCTTGACTAACATCAAAGACTGAAACAATATTAATTTCATTAACTCTGATCAAACCCTGACTTAGGAATGAGGTCTATTCCCATCATGGTATTTGAAACCCAAAAGTCTTGGAGAAATTAAACCAACAGAAACAAAGCAACATTATTAT
The DNA here is from genome assembly GCF_019279795.1 of Protopterus annectens. Classification (NCBI taxonomy): domain Eukaryota; kingdom Metazoa; phylum Chordata; order Ceratodontiformes; family Protopteridae; genus Protopterus; species Protopterus annectens. Next base: position 20,651,844 of record NC_056731.1, read on the forward strand.
TTGTTACACAATAGAAATGAGCATTTAGTAGATAGCAGTTGTATAAATCAGTTTTTGTTGTACAACAGAAAAGACAACAATGTGGAAGTCACAACCTCTTTTATGAAAAGCTGAGTGGTCTCTTCCACAAATAAATTAGACATCCTCCAAATACAAACATTTTGTTCAGAGGAAGTCTAATCTATTTGTTGATGAAAGCACTCATCTTTTAATAAAACAGCTTGTGGCTTATACTTTTGTGTTTTGTTTTTGTTCAGTTGGAAGCTATCACTCATTGGTTGCAGATTATAGTGGGCTTTTTGTAGTTTCTGTGTCATTTTTTTGTTATCCTAACCTTCTGAAATCAACATTTTTATAGCTTTTTAATTGTTCTCCAAATATCAGTACTGTACAGTCTCTAGAATTAGATGAGATCATAATAGGTGCAACAATCTGTTAAGTGTAACAATCCCACATGGTAAATTATAATTATGAGGTATTACAGCCATTTGAAGTAATTTGGTTGATGTATTGACAACTACAGCGTCAAGATTAAGGTAATAGTACATCTAATGAACATATTCTTTCATTAGTGAGACACCACTGAAGCTGAAGAAATTCCAAATCATCATCAGCCCCCTTTTTCCCATTTTTTCTACATGGGGTTGGGGTGTCATGTTAACTGTCGCCAACTCTCTCAATTCAGTGCCACTCTCCTGCCTTCTTCAACACTCATGCCAACTGTCGCAGATCTTTCACACAATCCACCCACCTCTTTGCTGGACATCCTCGCTTCCTCTTACCTTCTTCCTATCTGTCTCAAATCTTCCTCACCAGATTATCTTCTGCTTTTTTACTCATGTGCCCAAACCAGCGTAATCTGTTCTCTTCAATCTTTTCTGCAATTGGAGCTACTTTGGCTTCTGCTCTTATACCTTCATTTCTTTGTCTGTCCCACAGTGTGCATTCTGCCACCTTTCTCAGGCACTTCATTTCCACCACCTCTAACTTCTTCAACTGTTCTGCCCTTACTGCCCAGGTTTCTGTACCATACAGCAGTACTGGTCGTCCCACTGTCTTGTGCACCTTACTTTTCAGCTTCTTTGGCATTCTCCTGTCATAGACTATACCTGATACTCTATGCCAGTTGGCTGCAGCCCCTCTGATTCTAGCTCTGACCACTTCATTCAGACTACCCTTCTCCTCAACCATCCCTGCCAGATACATGAAGCTGTTTACCTGTTCCACAATCTTTCCTTCTATCGCTATTGGCAGCTTCTTCTGATTTCCCCAATTTGCTGCCATTACCACCATCTTATCTGTGCTTAGTTTCATCCCATGTGCCTTCAGATTTGCATTCCATTCTCCTACCCTTTGCTGAAGTTCTAGCTCAGAATCTACCTGTGCTGCCACATTGTCTGCATACAGCAGCTTTGTTGATCTGTCCCCTCCAACCTATTTGCTAATGTAGTCCATCACCAGTATGAACAACAGTGGGCTCAGAGCTGAACCCTGGTGTACATCAACTCCCACTGGGAACCCCTCTGTGAGGCTGAACACTGTTCGTACTTGAGTTACTGGGTCCTTGTACATAGCCTGCACTAATTCTACCAATGTTTCTGGGACTTCAGACCTCCTCAGTACTGCCCATATCAGCTTTCTTGGGACCTTGTCGTATGCTTTCTCCAAGTCTAGGAATGCCTGGTTGTTCTCTCTCCTTATCTCTATCTTCTTCTCAAGTATCTGTCTCAATGCAAACATTGGGTCAATTGTGCTGCATCCTGATCTGAATCCAAACTGCTCATCTCCCATCTTACTTTCTATTACTCTGCATATCCATTTATCAATCACCCTCTGCAGAACTTTCATGCAATGTGACAGGACTTTAATACCTCTGTACCACCCGCAGTTTTGAATTTCCCATTTGTTCTTGAACACTGGCATGAGTATGCTTATTCTGCAGTCATCTGGGATACACCCTTCTCTCCACACTGCTATTAGTACCCTCAGGACCCATTTCTCCCCCATCTCACCCAGCATCATTATCGTATCTGCTGTGACCTCATCTGAGCCTGCTGCTTTATCATATCTGCTGTGACCTCATCTGAGCCTGCTGCTTTCCTTGACTTCATCTTCCTTAGTGCTGTTCTTACTTTTTGTAAGGTGGATGTCTCTTCTTCTCTCATAGTAGGCTGTTTCTGAGGCAGTACAGCTTCTGTTGGGTTTTCTTCTTTCAGAAGCTGCTGCTGGAAATACTCCTTCCATCTGCCTTTGATGTCCTCTGGACTGGTGAGCAGGAAGTTGCTGGCATCCCTTATGAAGGGTGTCTGACTATCTTCTTTATCTTTCTGTCTTTGCCTTGCAACCTGATATAGTTTCTTTGTGCCACTTATTGAGTCACTTTCCAGAATTTGGTGGAGTGTCTCCAATGCCCTATTCTTTGCTATTGCAACTTCCTTCTTAGCTTCTTTGTTAGCCAATCAGTAGTCCTTCCTAGCTTGGTCAGTCTTTCCTATCTCCCGCTTCTTCCTGCATGCCTTCTTTCTTTTGATGACTTCCTGGACTTCTGCATTCCACCACCAGCTTTCTTTATGTACCTTATTTCCATGCCTGGCTCATCCACATATCTTTTCTGTAGTCCTAACACATGCTGTTTTTAGGCACTGTCACTCTTCTTCAACTCCACCTATCTCCACCTCTTCTTGGGGTGCTAGAGCTCTGAGTAATTCCTTGAACTGCTGTACTTTCTCTCCAGTCAACTTTCTGGTCTTCAGCCTGATCTCTATTGATCTTAGAGACTTTTCTGACCACTACCTGTAGCTAATTGTGGCAACTAGTGGTTTATGCTGTTTCACTGGGGATTACTCTGCAATCACGGATTCTACTCCAGTGCCTTTTCCTTACTAGGATGAATTCTACCTGAGGTGCATGTTGGCTACCCTTGTATGTGATCTTGTAACTGTGTCTCTTTTTGAACCATGTGTTGGCAACTTTCAAGCCATTTGCCAGACAGACGTCTAGAATGGCTTGTCCTGCCCATGGCAGTCCTCATATCATGTTCTGTCAGTCCTGATATGTGCATTCAAGTCACTCATTATTAACACCAATTCATGTTGTCCTGCTTTATCTAGTAGGTCCTGCAACTGCTGTCTGAATGCACTATTTTCCTCACTATCTCAACCCTGCTGTGGGGCATAGGTTGAGATTATGAATACTGCCCTATCATTACATTGGAGTCTGATAGGCTGATTGCCATGAGTCTGTTATTAATTCTGAAGATATCCCTCACTGACTTCTGAAGCCTCTCTCTCACCACAATTCCTACACCATTTCTAGCCTGTCCCCCACCTGAGTAGTAGAGTTTAGATCCCAAGCCAAGTGGGTTTGCTGCACTACCCTTCCATCTCTTGGATACATAGGCTGTCCAGCCTCCTCCATATCACATTTCACCCACTTACAAGCTGCATCCTGTTAGTGAATCTACATTACACATAGCAATTCTCAGTCCATGTTTGGCACGTTGGTTGGTTTTACATCCAGCTTTCGCTCAACAGAGCTATCCCAGGTAACCCAGGCTGGGCAACTAGACAGCCAGCCAGTAGCTTATTGACCCAGGGCTGCTGGGCTTTATGGCAGGCACACTCTAGCCAATAGGGGTACATATACCCTTCTCTGCATTAGCAAGGGTCCCTGGTGTGGGTCAGAGGCCAGGTCCTCAACCCACTTATCACCGGTAACTACTCGTGCCCATGTTTGGCAACATTAGTCAACATGACCAAATCACCTAGAGCTATATTTTACAATGTTGAGTGGCTAGCCCTGCTACGGCATGCAGTCTGTGATCCATGTCCACCTATCTTGAGGATACTGCACACCACATTAGATGCACAAAGTGGTTGGTCTGCACAACTCTTCCCCTATAGGGCACCATGTAGAGTCTGTGCTGCTGCCAGAGCTCCATTCATTGCTGAGTTTCAGATGGAAACACTCAGCATGTTTTTTGGATATGGGAGAAACCCCATGGAGATGCAGGGAGAACATGCAAACTCCAAACAGGCATTGGTCAGAGGTCAGGATCAAAACTTGTACCTTGTGCATGGGAGGCGAAGACCTTAGCCATTAAGCCAATGGCCTGCACAAAAATCTGTATCTATCTGGGGGGAGGGTATTGGTTGTATATTGGCTGGTGCTGTGTTGGTCTAATGTGATATACTAGAACCACTAAGTGCCATCCTTCACCAAACAAATATTTAGCTCTGGGCATTATCAACATTACTTTATATTTAAGAGGTAGTGTTCACACAAAACTGCTTAATTTTAGTCTTGGGATCAAAATGTGTTCATATTTTATTTTTATTTTATTTTTATTCAACATCTGATGCCACCAAATGCTCTCCTTATTTATCTGGTTTAATAGACCTGTCATAGCTTTCTCAATGCTCAGTCTGACCCACTTCTGTGGCCAGTGAAGAGAAGTAGGATATTAATGCAGTGTCGTACCACTACTGGAGAGTGCACCCAAGCCCCCTGAGAGCTCGGCCACTGCCTAAGAAAGGTGCATGCACCTTTCTCTGCCTGTAAAGACTGTAAAAACCTCCCACCAAAGCAGTATATCACTCACAACAAGGAGTTCATCAGGCCCTTAATGCTACTACTGCTGCAAGCTGAAGCAGCCTCCCTTCCCCTAGGAAGGGCAAGCCGGATTTGGATGTTCTATCCCAACCCCCAATGTGATCCTTCCAGCACCAATACTGCTATTTGAACACGAGTCGTTTGGGCTCAGTAAGAGCTCTATCCTTCTGCACTATGAGGCCGTATTAGTTATGTAAAATTTTAGGAAGAATGAGCAGACCTTTTGTATAAGAATGGTCTTAGTAAGGCAGGGACTAGAAGGACTCAAACAAAAGCTTTTTCAACAGGCAGCACAGTAATCTATAAGCAAGGGACAATGTAATATGATACAGCAGAAAATAAATATATTTAAAATGTTTCTTCTGTTCATGAACGTGTTAGGAATTTGTTGTAGTTATATGCATATACATCATGACAATGCATCTGGAGTGGCCATATTACTATGTATCTGAAGTAAACTTATAGCATGTCTGTATAAAAACATCATGTCCATCATGGTTCTGAGGTCAAGCATGATTCATTTAGTATACTGCAAACTGTAAATAAGTGAGCACTTTTGAAAAGTCAACAAATAAGACAGGCAAATGATATACTGTCCCAAGTGTACCTTAACTTTAAACATTACTTGTTCTTTCGCTGTCACAGTTTCCCCTCTCTCTCTATCTTTCTCCCTCTCTTTCCCAGTCTCTTATACACAGCTGATTAAATCATTATCATCAGACAATGATGGAGATTTAAAAGGCTGAAGAGGAGAGCAGAGAGGTTAATTTCAGCTGCAGTATGTTACCAGTAGCAACTGTTATCACAGCTGCACTCAGTATTGCTTGAGCTTCCTAAATCCCTTTTATTATGAATCTCATTGAGCAGTTCTTTAACCTTCACAGCATAATGTCAATCTAACTCAGACACACACGACAGGAATGAAAAGGAGCATGGAACGTCAAATAAGCATCCGTGATTACAGTAACTGCTAACATCTGTCTTTGTTTCTTAACATTTACTTACTGTATGCTTACTGTGTAACTATGGACGCTTCATTTTGTCATGTACTAGTTATGTTTATACAAGGTCAATAAATAAAATGATGGCTAAAAAGTAATGGGAAGTGCTGTAGTATATTAATGTCACTGTCAGCAGTATAAGGAGTATTTCTATGATACATCAGATCTAGTCAATTGTTATGAATCAATACTTCATATATTGTAATTCTATAAATATTAAACATTACCAAGCTAAAAAACAGAGAAGCAGCAGTCCTCTGAGTTTCTGCAACCAAGTTAATCTTTCTACTTTCCCATTGAACCAACATCTTATGATAGTACTGAAGAGAGTCCTTTCATTGTCTCCATCTGATTCATCACATCTTGATGATGTAGTATTAAATATACGACTGTTGGTGAGAAATATACAGCTTAAATCAATGTTTCCTAAACAAAGTGCCTCTCAATACAATATCTTGAGAAAAGCAAGTACTTTTATTTCATGAATGCATTATTTGGAGATATTTATGAACATATGTGAGAAACAATTAATAGAAGAGTTAAAACAGAAGAAACAACATCTTTTTTATAATTTATCTAAAGAAGAAAGACAAGCTCACTATGAACTACAGCATAATTCGAACATGCAGATATGCCCTGCCGATAAGGGGGGGGCTCAATAGTAGTTATGTATAGAGCCTATTATAACTTTAAGATGAAAAATATGTTAAATAAAGATGCTATATATAAATCTATTTCTACAGTGGACTTGAAGAAACTTATTAATACATTAACAGAAGATTTAAAAGATATGTTTATCATGAATAAAGTAACGCAACAACAATATGAGTATTTTAATGTTGAGCATCCAACATTCCCCATCATCAACAGACTACCAAAAATTCATAAGCATTCCCAGGACACTCCATTTCACCTGATAGTAGCAGGAGTTAGATGGGTTACAGAGCCATTGTCCATTTTTATTGAAATGAAACAAACCAGTGATAGCCAATACACCTACTGTTTTACGAGATATGCAACACTTCCTCAAGAACTTGTATTTGTCAATGACAGACATTAGTGATTTAACAACTATTCAGATGGTAACAGTGGATGTACAGAATCTATTTACAGTTGCACCCAGTACATATGAGTTAGAGTATGTGAGAATGCATTTGAGGGAAAAGAGCAGTTATGAAATAAGTACCATAAATGTCATATGCTCTCTTTTTAACATGGTGTTGAGTAACAATGTGTTTATCTATGATAATCGCTTGTACATACAACAACAAGGCATAGCTATGGGCACCTCATGTTCTAATACCTACGCCAATGTTGTAATGGCAAGCTAGGAACAGATGTATGTACTTGGAGATAACTACTGGCAAAACATATGTTTTTATAAATGCTTTGTTGATGATATTTTTATTTTATGGGAAGGCACAGTTGAGTTGTTTATTCAGTTTGTCAACTATTTACACACTACAACTGATTTCTTGAAAATTAACTTAGACATGCTCATCAGGACAAATAGAATTCTTGGATGTTTGCCTTAAAATCAATAAGCAAGGCAAGATGGAAACAAATATATTTAAGAAGGATTGTTGGAGAAACAATTTACTACACAAAGCAAGTCAGCATCCAACATAGACATTTAATAATATCATAACAGAGCAGTTGCTGAAAACATCAAGACTACATACAGAAGAATGTAGATATGAGCAAGTGACCAAAGATCTAGTAAGTAATATGCATGATAGAGGCTATTCGGTGAAAGCAGAAGAAAAAGTGAAGAGTATAAAAAGCCTTAGACACAGCAAGGAGAAACCATATTTCAACAGGGATCTGAATGAAGAAGAAAAAGCTACTAATGAGAACCAGAATAAAAGAGATACAGAAGTTAAACTAACTCTAATGTATAGCAGCAATACTGCAGTAGTGTGTCATGTTAAAAAGCATAACTGGAACATTTGAATAACAAGGAAAGTATTGAGGGAAAACAGCGGGTGACAAACTATGGTTTGCATTCACGAATGCCAGATGTAGACTCTGCTATGGTCAAAGAGATGGCCACACAGAACTACATCCTTTATTATTAAGTAAAGAAGGCACCTATCTTTGTAATAGGTGCAAGGCATGCACATTTGTAAATACTGGTAACAGATTTCAACATCCAATAATAGGGAGGATATATACATTGAGAAAATATGCTAGTTGCTGCATGAAAAATATTGTTTATTTAGCCTCTTGCAAAAAAAAAATGTAAAGCATTGTACGTGGGCAAAGGCAACAGAACTTTGAAAGACCATATAATACAACATCTTAGTGATATAACTGGCTTAGCGATAGGACTGTAGCAACAGCAGACTTGTGGATACCAAGCTAAGCAAATGGCAAGAACTGCTGCTATGTCTCCTTTAGGTGTGAATGCAGCACCTCATTCTTATACTTCATTAAGTAGTCACAATAATCAACAGTTAAGGCAAAACTGGGAAGCCCCTGCATTTAGGGACTGGTTAAAAAGGGGCCTCGGTTTTCCTGGTAATTCCACTCCACAGCAAACATTTAATGACAGTATGCATGAGAAACTGAATAACTTTGATTATAAGCTGCATAAGTTCAAAAAATTACAGCTTGAAAATGCTTATCTGAAGGAAAGTTTAAGTAATAGTATTATACTAAATTGTTTAAGATTATGGTGCTATCCCACAGGCATAATTGCAAATTCACCTTTGCATATTGAAGTGATCAATTTATTCAACAGACATGGTTGTGAGTTTGTCAGAGTTTTAATCAAATATAATAAAGTAGATGGGCAAGTTGGATGAGGAACTTGACCATCTGGAAAATAGCATAAAGCAGGATGAGGCATATGCTAGATATAAGTTTGAGCATCAGCGCATTTATAGCAGTTGTGAACAAATTTAATGATGCTCAAGGAAAATAAAATAAAAAAGTTAAATAGAGACAGAGAGGAGTATGTAAGAGGGGTAGCACACCCAAAGCCTCCAAAGAGTCAACAGTGGGGTAGAAAAAAATCATGCTTCTGATGTTGTTAATGCTCCTGAACATTCCCAAGTGCAGGTGGAAACTGATCAGTGGATACAAAATGAGCACAGTTTTGTTAATGACAATTAGCAGTCATTTAATATTAATGATCAGCAACAGGTTAATTACTTAAGACATTCTGAAATAATTAGCAAAGGAACCAAAGAGCAACGACTGGTGAGAATTTTAATGACCAGGATTTTTATACACCTTCATGGAGGAATCAGCAAAGGGTCCTCAACAGAATTGACCATTATGAGGCAGGCAAGTCAGGAACAATTACCAGAACAGGAGCAACCAGAGATAGGTTATGTAAATAACTTGCAGCAATAAGGTCCATCAGTGGTTCTGAATAAACACGGGGATTTTAAAATATACAGTTTTTCACAGATTTTGGTTGATTCCAGCAGGGGTGACTTTCTTAGCAAAGGACTGAATTTTGTTCCTGTGTCTAGGACAAATATTGCAACAGTTGTTATTGACCTAAAACTTATGTAAGCTTAATTTTAAATTATTGTTTGAAACTGATACGTTTGCTGACACACATATAGCTAGCGCATTCAACCCACCCCTCCACCCTGCTCTTATGATGTATGAGAAAATATGTGAACTTGACATTCTACATATGTTGCACAAGAGCAACAACACTGCAGATAATTTAACAAATAACAAAAGGGAACTGTTAGCATATCTCAAAGGGCAGAATATCAGAATTATGAAATCTGACAAAGGGGGTGTGTCAGTAATTATGGATGGGTATGACTACAGCAAGAGAATGACAAAAATTTTGGAAACTGATACATATGAAGAAGTTTCCAAAAATCAAGTTAATGGAACCTACAAAAGCCTACAAAAGTATAGCGGTGTTCCAGCAGAACATGTTTCTTGAGAGACATAATAATATTAACTTGTATAACTATCGCACTATGTCCTCTCCTACAATACCATTGATCTTTGGTACACTAAAGATTCATAAGGGGCTGGACGAATCCCCTATGTGTCCCATAGTCGACGGGTGCAATTCTGTCACTTATGCCTGTGCTAAGTATCTGGATCTTAAGTTAAAAGATTTTTTTGCAACAAGAAACACAAATATGCAAAGAGTCATGGCATTTTTAAAATTGTTAAATGAAGTAGAGTACAATGATGCCTATTTTTTTTCTTACTTTTGATGTGAAAGTCCTTTTTTCAGGGATTCCACAACATTTGGGTATTGACTGGGTCAGTGAATTTATATTTGAAAAAGCTGTATCACAATTGGAAATTAATTTATATGTGGATCTTTTTGAGCTTGTGCTACAAAACAACTACATATATTTTGAGAGAAGGTATTTTTTAAATAAAATAGTGGTGGCCATGGGTTCACCATGTGGCACTATTTTTGCAAATTTGGTCATGGCCCAGTGGGAAAGGAAGTATGTATTAAATAGGCATGGATACAAAGAAAAAATGCCCCTGTATTTAAGATACCTGGATGACATCTTTATTTTGTGGGTGGGTGATGAAAATAACTTACAAGAATTTGCTAATTATTTAAATAACACTACTGATTTTTTACCTTTACATTAGAAATGAGTAACACTGTTATTTCTTATTTAGATGTAAACATGCATAAAGATCAATACGCTAAAAGATTTCTTTCTAAAATACATAGGAAGGAAACATATTCCAGCTCATTTTGCATTACGATTATGCACATCCTGCCCATCAAAAGAGATCAAGTGTCAAGGGACAACTGGTCCCTGCAGCCAGGATGGTCACATTAGATGAACAGTTTCAAATAGAATATAACAACTTGAAAGCAATTTTTAACGCAAGGGACAATCCAGACAGATTGTTGACAGAATTTGTTGGAGAGGTTTCCCATGAAAGAAAAAGTGGCTATTTTCAGCTGATATTAAATAAATAATAAAAAAATGAGGTGCAAATACATGGGGGCATTAACACAGATAAAGTAACGTATATCTCTAGTTTTATTATATCTTACACTAGTAACTATTAGACAGTAAGAAATATACTAGTAAAAAATTGGGTACTTATTGAGGAGGACGGCCATCTAAGGGACAGACTAAAAGAAAGATCTAGATTAATCACAAGAAGAGGCACAATACTAAGGCTCTGCTAGAACAAAAAGAAAAAAACACAAATGGAAGAAACCCAGGAATGAAAAAATGTGGTGTGTGCTGTTATTGTGCCTTAATTAATGAAAGGGATAGTTTTGAAATAAGAGGTATTAAATACAAGCTGGGAGGTAAATACAACTGTTGCAAAAAAGCAGTGGTATATTTGGCCACCTGTCAAGATTGTCCTTCATACTATGTAGGAAAAAGAGAGAGAACCTTGAAAGAAAGAATATATGAGCATGAATATGCTATTAATAAGCAAAAAATTAACTAATGCTCTAGCCAAACATGTTATTAGTAATGAGAGCCATGAATTTAAATATATGGTAATAGAGCAAGTTTTGGTCATCTCATGGGGTGGACCTTGGTCTTTGCAATTAGAGTAGAAAGAATTAAAATGGCAAATCATGCATAATGCATATGCATGGCCAGGTCTGATTGAATATTCATCTGTCAATAGTGTGCTTAAACACAGGGCCTTGAACAGATAAATTTAGTACTTCTAGTATACCATTATTATTGTCATAGACAAGCAGTGGGTACTCATGTTTTTGGATGTATTGTTTTGCATGCTTTGTTTGCACATTTTTATAATATATATTTTTTATATTTTTATGTTCTTTTCATATAGTTTTTATATGTTTTTATTTATGCACTGTGATATATATATATATATATATATATATATATATATATATATATATATATATGTATTTAGTTATATAAATTATTAAAAATGGCAGGTTTTTTTGTTTGCTTTTAACAGTAATTTTATAATGAAATGGTAAAAACAGCAACAATGATTCTTAAGCTTTTATAATAAAATAATAATTTAACTGCCGGAAATTATCATAACATGACATGTATTGAATGAATGCCAAGCACCTTCTTTTGTTGTACCACATTTGTAATAGCTTCTGTTATTTAAAATACAGGTTCAAGGTACTTTATTGTTTTTAATGGAATATTTAGTCATATTATCTTTAAGATCTAGCAACTCTAATGGGGACTGTTGAATCATGTGGTGAGTAAAAGTTTTAAAAGTGGATGCATGCAGTTTTGAGTTAGATCTGAAGAAGTCTGGCAATGTTTAAACAAAAGCTCTAATAATAAAATTGGTGTCTGTATATATATATATATCCAGTTTTCCACTTTGCATAGTTTTTTTTTTTTGTTTTCAGCAGTTTTTCATTGGTTTGTTTATTCAGTTTATCCAATGGGGACTGATGAGTCATGTGATGAGGGGAAGTTTTAAAAGTGGATGCTTGCAGTTTTGAATTAGATCTGAAGAAGTTTGGCAATGTTTAAACAATGGCGCTAATAATAAAATTGGGGTCTGCATATATCCAGTTTTCCACTTTGCGTTGTTTTTTTGTTTTCAGCAGTTTTTCATTAGTTTGTTTGTTCAGTGTATTCATAATATGTGGTAAACAGACTAATGGGTTGGCTAAACATTTGATATCTGACCCAGGACACACTTTTTTATTTATGGTGCTACAAGTAGTGAATGAAAGCCCAAGGGGGGGGGGTTGACAAATATAACTGAACTAGCTGAACTTCATTGGATAATAATGATGCAAGAAGAGAAAAAGCCAGGACTTAATTACAATGTTTCATTGAAGCCAGCCCTGAAAGGGCAGAAACTGCTATGCTAATTGGCTCTACTTGATATGAATGAGTTTAAAACTCAGAATTTTTAAGTGTTTTTAAGGATCTGAAGAAGGGCAAGACCCAAAAGTGCACATCTTTTAATAAACCTGATTTTTATGCTTTGGACCATGGTTATCATTTCTGGTTTCATTGTATTTGGAATATTATATTATATTATATTATATTATATTATATTATATTATATTATATTATATTATATTATATTATACATCTTATTTACATATATAGGTTCAGAGGTAAGTACTAGGCTCTCTGCCCTTATGGGCCATTTTAGACTGGCCAATTCCCTTTTCATGCTCAAAATAATCTATCCCATTTGTTATAAATTGGTCTTACCCATCCCCTGGTCGATAATTATATATTACTTCCTAAAGAGAACAACTGAGATCATACCATAGATAATTTGAGGAGACACGTGCATGGGATAAAGAATTTAGGAGCAGCATCTGTCATCTGTCCATTAGTAGCACACAGGTCATCCTGGGGTAAATGTTCTGTTTCCCAACCATATATCTAAGTTGCGCTTGAAAATGGACAGCTATAAACTTGGTTTTATGTGGATGAAGTCTGTTTCATAGCAGCAGTATTCTCTGTGAAATATACCTTTCCATCCAAACCATTCTGTTGAAGTTGTGGAATAAATTTAGGCTACTAAAGTGAGTATTTCTGATATCATATGTCATCATTATTATTTTATTCATTATAGAATATACAACTTTTTACCTTCATTCAGGAAGCCAAAATGATAATTGCACTTAGGTTATAAAACTGAATGCATCATCAGTTTTTATTTTAAGATTACAATAAAAAAGATATTGGTACAAACATGTTGCCATTTATTTTATTTTATATTTTTAAAATGTGTAGAGCATAGATAAAAAGAAACCAATTTATGTCTCAATGCAGGAATACAAAGAAAATCAAAATGATGATTTAGAGCATAATGAAAATAAACTTCTATAAAATGTGATTATCAGCTAACGAAATGTAAAAAGCATATGCATATTAATGCATTGTTTATAATAAATTGTGGTAAGTCTCTTTTAGAAAGTGAGATGTCCGCATTTTGTCTAAGTGGAAATGGTAGGATAGTTAAGTGCCATGAAATATCTTAGAGCTTTTGAGTAGTTGGAAGGTGAAATTATGTTAAGCAAAAAAGAAAAAGAAAAAAATATATATATGTGTGTGTGTGTGTGTGTGTGTGTGTGTGTGTGTGTGTGTGTGTGTGTGTGTGTGTGTGTGTGTGTGTGTGAGAGCAGTGTAGATTGGTCCAATAGAACATGTCATGTGAGGTACAGTGAGTGTGAGAAAGAGTTAGTGAAGTAGCTTAGGTTAGGTGATAATGGCTGGAAGAGAGGCAATGAAAGATGAGATGGGTCTTTAGCTGAGTCCTAAATTTAGAGTAAGATGAAATGCCTTTTATTTCAGAGTGGGATACTTTCCCAGAGTTTGGGACATTGTATAGAGAAACGGTGATCTATACAATGGAGTTTAATTTTGGGAGGTTGCAATGTAGGGTCAGAGTGAATGTGGATGTGGAGGCTATGAAAGGAAGGTTTTCTAATTAGTTTAGCTGCTAAGGGACAGACAATCTGGCTTACTAGGTGTTTGAATAGTTGGGATCATATGAGAAGATCAGTCATTTGTTGAACACAGCCATTTTGCTTTTTTCAGTATTTTAAAGTAGTGTTCATTTTCAGGGGACTAGGTAATAAATCTGAAGATTTTTTTGGCTATCTCTCTTAAATGTGTGCAGAGCTTGTTTTTGATACTGAGGCTATAAGGGGGAGCTTAAATTGAAGTTGGGAGAGTAGAACACCTTTGCCTGTGGCTGTTCTGGAGATTTTATTAGGAAAGGGAGAGATCTTATTGATTCAAAACCTTTTTCCTTGTATAGTCAATGTGAAGAGAGAAGTTAAGTGAGTGGTCAAGCAAATCTCAATATATGTAAGAGGTAGCGTTTTGTATGGGGAATTTGCCGTGGTCATAGATGCTCAAAGAGTTATTTTGTTTCTTCATGTAGTTGGTGCCAAAAAGCATAGTTTTGATTTTACTGGCATTGAGAAAGAACCCTTTCATGGAAATCCAAAGGATTAGGGCTAAATAGTCTGCTTGCATGTCTTTCTGGAAATCAAATGCTGAATCATTGTGTGAAATAGTAGCACATGTGGGGTAGGAAATGGAGGGGGGATAGTAGAGGGCAAGTATGGAACCTTGTGGTGACTGACTGGTGAGGCAGTTTTGAAACCAAGGTAGGGAGTTAGAACTTATCCCTATTTGTAGCTGGTGACAGAGGAGGATGTTTGTGGTCAACTATGTTAAAGACTTTTGTAAGATTGATAAATATTTTGCCAGTGAGCAGGCCCCTGTCTGTAGCTAATAGTATTTTTATCAGTTAGGGTCCACAGGGCAGTGAGTGAGTGCTGACCAGAGCAAAACCCACAATGTATATGGGTGAAGAGGTTGTAGGTAGTGACGTATTGGGTGAACTAATTATAAACCATGTTTTCAAGCAATTTGCTTTTAGTGGGATGATAGAGACTGACATGTATTTGGAAGTTTTCTTGGAGTTAGAGTGCTTTGAGATTGGAATGACCATGTCTATTTTCCATATACTTAGCATGGTATTTTGTGTTAGCAGAGATTGGAGTTGTGTTGCAAGCGATTTGTGAAGAAGTCCATGCAGTGGTTTATGATGAAGGGCTAGAGCCCATCTGAATCTGGGGGCTGTCAGTTTTTAATTGTTGCAGAAGAGATTTTATGTTTCTTCTTTTGTGGAATGTAGAGAGGTGGTGAAGGATAGGAGAGTTATTGTGAGTGTTTAAGAGGAGGGGGGGTAGGCTGACTGCCTATAATCTTTTCTTTCACCATTAGATATACCCTTCATAATTACTTTTGGTAAAACCTATAAATTACACATTCTTATATATCACATGCCCCAGTTGTCAAAACAGTTAAAATAAGAAGATGAAAACCTGAAACCTAAAGCAAAGAGATAGTCATGATAAATAATGGTTAAACCTGTCACAGTTATGGCAATTGTGAAATGCTCAGAGAGCAAGTCAGATGGAAAGAATGTATGTGTTATTGGTGTGTTGTTTTGAAAATCCTTTCCAGTGAATCATTTCATTTCTTTCCAGAACTGCTCTGGTGATTTAACTAAGGATTTTTGAAATACATTCGTATATTGGCATTTGTGATATTATATTGCTGGTTTTGTAAGGTTACTGAGTTGGATAAACTGCTACTTATTGTTAGCAGAGGGATTGTTTTTTCATGATTGATGTGCATCATCTTTAAATTTTAAAAGGAATTTCATTTCAGGAGTTAGACAAGCATTTCTTTTTTGTTTTATGGGGAAACTACAGGGAAGAATATGTATTGGAAGGATCTGAGTGTACTGATGAGAGCTTCTGCAGTGAGGTTAGGATGGTTTACTTTTAATATGAAATACCAGTCTGTGTTGAAGGTGGCTTCTTTAAGATTTTAAAAGTTTGTGCCTGTCACAGGCTTGAATGATATTTATTTGGGGTAAAACTCTGTTCTGGGAATATTCATTGTGAAGTTCATTACATAATGGCCAATAACAAAAGGGGGTGGAAGTATGCGCATTGTGAATCTCATTACACTATGATCACTAACAAAGTACATGTATTGTGAAGCTTATTACACAATGGTCACTAACAGAAGGGGCTGGAAGCATGTACATTGTGAAGCTCATTACACAATGGTCACTAACCGATGGGGTGGAAGATAATGTTTGAGGTCGGGTTGGGGATGTCAGTGATGATTAGCTCTGGAAGGGATTGGTTGTGAGTGACCAAGTTAGGTCATGTAGACTAATGCAGTAGTTGTTTAAGGCTGAAGTTGAATAGAATTTTGTTGACTTAATGCTTGATGGAGTGAAGCATACTTAAGTTCAAGTCACTGAAGAGGATATGGTTGTTTTTGTTTCCTAGTTGTGTTTTCTTGAATTAAAGTTTGGAAGTTATCAGCTGTTGAAGGAGGAGGGAGGCAGGTACATTTTTGTGGTAATTTGCAGAAACAGCCAGAGGCAATGGCAGAAAGTAGGTTAGCTTTGGCTAGGATACGGATGTTTAGATGGGTTTTATAAACTTGAGGGTACCACCAACATTTCTTGAACTAGGTCTGGCATCTAGAAAGTAATAATAATGTGGTGAAAAATAAGTTTTGCACCACAACATGACAGAGACCTTATTTATAATACTCTTAAAACACAGATTGACAATCAGGCTCAGTGGCACAAGGGAATGATTCTCAGCTGTATTTCAGGAAACCAGATTTTGACTAGCAGCCCTTGTAATGGAGGAGCCAGGCATGGAGACAGAGGATTTAAGGAGTACAGACTGCTCTTCTCTTCCCAGGAGGATAGTGGCTAGTCTCACTTAGTGGCACATTAAGCACTGTTGACTTCTAGGTGGACACCTAGAATCTCATCATTCATTCTTCTGCGGGGGGGGGGGGATGGGGGAATGCCAGGAGGGAGTACCCCTTGCAGATGTGACAGAATGTCATTTGCTGTTATTCCATGACATGCACCTTCCCTACATCTCTCCAGTACCATAGATTACAGACAGGGAAAACTAAAGCAAAAATGTCAAATCATGCTCTTGACTGTATGAATGATGACTCCTTCTAGTCTACACTCACAATGGTGGTAGGGAACAAATGGAATAATTGGCCATGGAGAAGACAGACAATTGGCAAATAGTGTAGATCATTATGTGCAATGGTCCTGCTGAGCCACTGTAGCTAGATAGCACGTGCATATCAGTACTGAGCATGTGTGTAAGAATAGTGCCATTTTGTAGTCAGTCAGAGTGAATGCAGGCATGAATGGAGATGCACATGTGAGTGTCTTTAAAGTTATGTGTGAATCAGTGAGCTAAGTATATGTTCCAATTACAGTTCTTGACAATATTTATGCACAATAAATATCTTGAACCCATACGCCACTTTATTGTCTCTTTTGAATGCATGAGTCAAGTGACATGATGTCAGAAGTGGCATGTCTTAAATGACACGGAGCCAGAATAGGATCTGAAGTTGAAGCAACGCACAAGCTATAAGGCACACAGAAGTGGAGGAATATACCAGAGTGAACTCACAAACAGGTCAGTGGTTATTCAAAGGCACTTAAATTTGTTAAAATGATTTTTCAGTCGCCAAATGCTTCACCAAGTATTCAAAATTTTTGAAATAATTACCGAGATAAACAAAATGTCTGAAATTGCAACTTACTGATAAAAGTGTTTGAAACAAATACAAAAGATTTTTTGAAATGACTTCTGAAATGTTTAAGATGTAAGAAAGGGCTAAAACAACTACATTTTTTCACAATGTAATACTTTTTCAGATTAACTAAAGCTATTGGAAGTATACAAAGTTTCTGAAATGTTTGCAGTGTTTGCAGTGTCAAAGTGAAGCCTTTTCAAAGAGAGTGTTGTATATTCCAGCATACTTACAAGTACCTGATCTGTGCTTATATTTAAATGCATTTTATTGTTATGGCAGAGGAATTTCGCAGACCTGAACTTCTAGTGTTTGATAAGAATATTGTAGAGAACTGAAGAGTGTTTGAACAAAAATATATTTTCATTTTCATAGACGCTGCTTTTTCTGATAAAGACACACATACAAAGGTATTCATACTTCTTAATTTAGCAGGCTCAGAAGCCATTGAGAAGGAATGTTCATTTGTATATGCACTTGCCGTGTATGCAGGGGAGAACCGCCATATTGTGTGATACAGGCTGAAACATGGGAAGACCCTGACTACTTAAAATGTAAATTTACAAAAATGTGTAACCCTCAAATGAATATCACAATGTAAAGACACATATTTTAAACAAAAAAATCAAAAGCCAGTTGAAACTATAGTAACATACATTACTTACTTGAGAAATAAAGCAAAAACGTGCAGATTTGGTGATGAGTTATTATACGTTTGTTTACTGGCAAAGTCTGATTTGGAACACAGCCAATTTTCAGCAGAGGCCTAGGGAGAAACACTCCAGACATGTGTCTTTGTAATGTGTGAGGAAACCAGAATACCTAGAGAAAGCCCACACAAACGCAGGGAGGACATACAGACTGCGCACAGAAGACACGCAGCCGAGAATCGAGCCGTAAAACCTCTTGCTGTGAGACAACAATGCTACAGCTGAACCACAGCATTGTCCATTGATAAAGGGCTGACTTGTGTGTGGAGTTAACAATGATACAGTGAGAAAGATTTTGCTTTGAGACAGAGATTTGTCAAATATACGCACTTATAAATAAGCACACAGATATGCTTACAAATGAGAAAAGCATGCATGCTGTCTCTCATACAGTGTCTACTAGTATGAATGTTGATAGTGTGAGATGCAAAGCTAAGATGAATAAGATATATAAGCCAAAAAATGTGGCAGTACCCACTTTTAACAATAAACCGAATGGGGCAGCTACAAGTAATCATATTGTTAACTGTTGCAATTGTGGAGGCAACCATGAGCCTAAATGAGAAACGTGCTTAGCTGTTGGTCAGCAATGTCACAAATGTAAAAAGTGGAATCATTTCAAAAGGGTTTGTAAGTCTAAAGTACCAGAATCTTTTAATAAAAGAGAGCATTTGAAGAATCAAGTAAATCAGAAAGCCGCAAGCAAACTTTTTATGTTGATGGTGTATCTCTGTTTGATGAAACAATTAATACAGTGAATTGGTAATCTGGCAGCAAAGGGTGAAATACTTTGTGCTGTTCAGAATAACGGAAAACCAGAAGAGCTTAAAGTAGACACTGGATCCAAGTGTAATGTTATATCAGCACAAATGTATGCTAAAGCAAAAGCTGGTGAAAAACTTGATTCAACACAAAGTGTGCAAAACTTGTTGCTTATGGTGGTGAAGAGATTCACACTGATGGCACAGTAGTTCTCACATGACATTCTGCTCAGAACAGCTATAATTTGCAGTTTTCTATAGTCAAAAGACACATGCAGTCATTGTTAGGCCTCAATGATAGTTTGAGAATGGGACTGATTTAATTTAACAAAGAAGTCTACCCTATAAGTCTGAACAACCATGATAGTTTTACACAGAATATTAATCTTGAATATGCTGTTGTTTTCAAAGACGAGCTTGACAAATACCAATCACATATTCCATGAGGTTAAGCCATGAAGTAAGCCCAGTTGTCCGACCAGCAAGGAAGATTCCAGTAGCAATGCAGAGTAAAGTAAAAATAGCACTGGACAAACTGGTGAATTTAGGCGTGATAACTCTAGTAAAAGAACCCACTGAATGGGTATCCTCTATGGTCATAGCTCATAAGAAAAAGCTCAGATGATACTTGAATATGTATTAATCCCAGAGATTTAAACAAAGTGCTTAAATGTCCTCAACATCTGATGCACACAGTAGAAGAAGTAGCAGCTCTCATGCCAAATGCCACTATTTTTTCAGTCTTAGATGCCAAAAGTTCGTTTTGGCAGATTTTGCTGTATTACAAATCTTCATTGTTAACTACTTTCAGTATGCCATTTGAAATGTATAGATTTTTGAGAATGTCATTTGGGATAAATTCTGCCAGTGAAGTATTTCAATGTGCAATGGAGCAAATTTTTCTCAGGTTATCCATATGCTATTGTAGTAGACAGCATTATTATAGGGGGCAATGGTGAAGATGAACATGACAGAAATCTCAGGAAAGTTTTAGTCATTCATGTGAAGTCAGTCTTAAACTGAATCCTCAAAAATGTAAATTCAAGCTGTGAGAAGTTACTTATCTGGGTCATTTGTTTACTAGTACTGGCTTACAATCAGATCCATCTAAGCAAGCAGCAATTCTTGAGATGCCAGTTCCAGACAGTGTCACATCTTTGCAATGTTTTCTTGGTATGGTCAGCTATTTAGGAAAGTTCATCCCAGACCTGAGTGACCTTTCAGCACCGTTACATGAGTTGACACTAAATGTAAACTGGTCCTGGTTGGAATAACAACAAACAGCATTTGAAGTTCTGAAACAGAAAATTGCCAGTCCACCCACTTTGAGATATTATGATGTTCACAAACCTCTAACTTTTTCATGTGATGCTTTTAAGTATGGTTTTGGTGCAGCATGTCTTCAGAAAGCCATACTGGTAGCCTATGCATCCAGAACTTTAACCCAAACTAAGATGCAGTATGCGAAAATTGAAAAAGAGCTTTTGGCAGTAGTGTTCACATGTTCAGAGTTCCATGATTATATTTATGGCAAACCGATTCGACTAGAGACTGATCACCAACCTCTTGTCACAATTCTGAAAAAGCTAATACATTCAGCCCCAGCATGCTTACAAGGCATGATGTTAAAATTGCAAAAGTACAATTTCAATATTACCTACTCAAAAGGGAAGTATTTATACCTTGCAGATGCTTTGTCAAGAGCACCCAGACACACAACAGAACAGAGTGATAATGAGAAAGCAGACTTTGAAGTAGTGGAAGTCAAACATTTTTCTTCATCATGTGTTGATCAACTTACACAACTCACAACTTTAGACCTTGTTCTTCAGAGACTAACACATGTTATTAGTCAAGGATGGCCAGTGCGACAAACCAGTCTACCACTTAACAGCCAAAAATATTTTCTTTACTGAGACGAGCTCATGATGGAAGATGGAATCATCATAGGTGCATACGTTTATAGGTTGGTACTAGGCTATCAGCCCTAGGACCTGTACAAGCCTAGCCACAACAATTCTCTGGCTATATCTTCCCACAATATTTACTTCCCTGGACCCCTGTCTACCAGGGTGACTGACGTGATACCCGGGGTAAATTTCCTATCTCCCATCCAGTCATCAAGGTTCTTTTTGAAAAGGGCCAAGGGGGCGCTCTGCTTGACATGTATGGGCAGTCTATTCCAGAGTCTGGGGAGCCTCTGGTTCAGGAGACTATCCCTCCAGCATGCTTTGTTCATTGTGATTATAAGGTTTAGGTGCCTGGAGTATGTGGCTCTGATGGATTGGGATTTCTTTAAGTGTAGCAAGTCCAACAGCTCTGGGTTTGACATGGCCTTGTATGTTAAGCAGAGATCACCCCTAAGTAGACAATATGCAACAGAGTATAGGTGGAGTAATTTTAGTTGGTCAGCATCGGGCATCTGCTCTATGTCTGTAATTCTTTTAGTGAGGTGTTTCTGCGGCCTTTCCAGTTGTTGCAGATGTCTTGTGAGTTACATACCAAATGGGGCATTGTACTCTATGATGGGTCTAATAAAGGATGAGTACAGTGGGGCAATGACCTCCTTTTTACTGGATGAAAAGCCCTTAGTGATGAGATGTGCCACATAGAAGGATTTCCTGACTGTTGTGGTGATGTGGTTATCGAAGGTGAGACCATTGTCCACCTGTGTTCCTAAGTCTCTTATCACACTTTTGGTGTTTAGTGTACTGCCACCTATGTGGTAATTCATGAGTACATGTATTTTTCTCAAAGGGGATAACTATACACTTCTTGGCATTGAGCTTGAGCCCATGGCTCTGGCACCAAGCATCTGTTTCTGTAAGGCCCTTTTGTAGAATATCCATATAATTTGGGGATTCAGTAATGGCTCCCAGTTTGCAATCATGTGTGAACTTTGTTAGCCAGAGTCCCTTAGTGCTGGCCTGTACTTCAGAGAAGTAGATGCCAAACAAGAGCAGTCCCAAGACTGAACCCTGAGGTACTCCACTTGTCACTTGTCTGGAGCTGGATTTGGATTTGGCTACCTTTACATTGTGGGTTCTGTCAGTAAGCCAGTTGGCAACCCATTGAGTGATGTAGGATTTATTTCCAGCTTAGTAAGTTTATCTATGATTCCAGAGTGGGGGATGGTGTTGGAGGCCTTGACAAAGTCCAGATAAGCTGTGTGGACTGCCTTACCCACATCCATGGCTCTGGAGACTGATTTGAAGAAGTCAATCAGGTTCCGAAGACATGATCGGCCCTTCACGAACCCAAACTGGGTGGGGTTGAGTGTTTGAAGGTTACCAATGTCTTTGTTTATAAGTTCCATGATAATACGTCCCATGACCTTGCAGATCAGTCTCGTCAGACTGATGGGTTGGTAGCTCCCAGGATCCAAGGTGGATCCCCCCTGTGGTGTGGGATAACTGTAGCTGTGCACCACTCAGTGGGCATTAAGCCTGAGGTGAGGCAATGACTAAATATGACACTTAGGTGAGGTGCCAGTTCATTTTGTTGTTCATGTAGTACACAGCCCGGGATGTCGCCTGGTCCCATGGATGCTGTATTCTTAGCTTTGGAGAGTGTGTTTTTTACCTGTGTGGCCGCGATTACTGGAATTTGGCAATCTTTTGGTATTGAGATGGGCCCTTTAGGGGGTGAGAGGGGGGGGTGAAGTTGAGACTGAATTGATCTGCCAGGATACTGACAATGTCCTTGGGATCAGTATATTTAATGCCTTTCTGTTGTAGCTCAGAGCAGATCTGACCATTGCCATTTAGATTCTTGACATAGCTATAGAATACCTTGTGGTTGTCTTTGAAATCTTTGGCAATTTTATTTTCATAACTAACTTTGGAGGATTTTATGAGGGGATCTCAGCTTCTTACTGAGGCTGGTAAGGGAGTCTTTTTCATCCTGGGATTTTCCTCTTTTCTACAGCAGTTTCTTCCTTCTGTTGTATAGTTTTTTATGACAGAGGATCATCAGATTAGCTTCCTTTTTTTGAAGGAGAGTGTCTTGGTTCTATATGGGAAGGCACGATTCATGCACAAGCGGATGTGCTCGTACAGTGCTTTAGTGTAGGATTCGGCACTCGAACTTTCAGTTCCCATCTGCATGGGTGTCATGAAGTTTGTCACTTCTGACTTGAGTAGCATGAAGTTGGCCTTGGAGAAGTTTTTTACTGATGTCTCCTTACTGGAGAGTGGG
This sequence comes from Protopterus annectens, assembly GCF_019279795.1. Classification (NCBI taxonomy): domain Eukaryota; kingdom Metazoa; phylum Chordata; order Ceratodontiformes; family Protopteridae; genus Protopterus; species Protopterus annectens. The sequence continues at coordinate 20,675,198 of NC_056731.1, forward strand.
GCTGGGATGTGGATGTCAAAGGTGATTAGCTTATGGTCAGACCTAACCAATGAGGGGGTGACCACTGGTGTGGAGCATCGATTTCCTATGTTGGTAATGACCAGGTCCTGGATATGGAGCCCCTGGTTGACTATGGATTAGTTGATCCAGGGCATTGGAATTTATTCATGAAAGGTCCTAAAGTAGTTATTCTTTCAACATTACAAGAAGAAGATATCAAGATTTTACATCATGGACACCCAGGTACTGATTCTACCAAAAGAAGGGCAAGAGACATAGTATTTTGGCCTTCTATGTCAAAATGTATAGAGACAGAAATTCTGGCATGTTCTATTTGTAATAGTACTAAACAGCACCAACAAAAAGAACCACTTCAGTTAAACCAGATTCCTGAATTACCATGGCTGACGGTTGCTACTGATATTTTTGAATGGAATGGTCAACATTACTTAGTGTTAGCAGACTCTTACTCAAATTGGTTTGAAATTGATCTCTTCCTAATCTAACATCCAGCACTGTCATTACAAAATTGAAGAGACATTTTTCTGTCCATGGTAGTCCACACAAAGTTGTATCTGACAATGGTACATGGTTTACAAGTCAGCAGTTCAAGAAATTGACTTAGTCTTGGGACTTTGTTCATGTTACTAGTAGTCCTGAGTACCCACAGTCCAATGGATTAGCTGAGTGTGCTGTACAAAGTGCAAAATGTTTGTTTGAGAAATCTAAGAAAAATAGTACCGATGTTTTCCTTAACCTTCTCAATCTCAGAAACATTCCCAAAGATAACTTGTTTGGTTCCCCTGCTCAGAGATTAAAGTCTAGACAGACGAGAACAACCTTACCAATCAGAAAACAATAGATTCTAAATACAAAGAACAACATAGTGATCAAAATCCAATTTCTGAAGAAACGTCAGACACAAAAGTCATAATGTAATAAATCTAGCAAACCTCTTAGACCACTAAGATAAGGAGAAATCGTAAGGATGCAAACAAAGTTTATGACCA
>NC_056731.1:20678707-20698707 GCF_019279795.1 Protopterus annectens
ACAGTGTTTTGTGTGTGTGTGTGTGTGTGTGTGTGTGTGTGTGTGTGTGTGTGTGTGTGTGTGTGTGTGTGTGTTTATGTCTATGTATATATGCCTTGTTTTTCACTCATGATGAGATTGCAAGGGTATCATGGTGGAAAAAGTGTTTTTGTTTGTGACATGAACACCTTCTTTAGTCTGAGTCAAATGGGGTAAAACAGGATAAATGCAAAAAATGGCAAAAAATGACTATAGAATGCCAACAAATGTATTATTAGATACAAAGAATTTGCTCTACAATGAGTATGAGCCTTAAACAAGAAAAAGTACTGTATATGTTACTTTGCTGAGAGGATTTCTGTGTTTTGAAACTTACTACCTATGGAACTAGAAGAAAATGTTAATCTTGCTACCTTTACCACTATTTAGAGAAACATTTTAGTGTAAAGTGTCATTTATTTTCACAGGCAAGGATGTGGATGTCATCCTTGATTGTTGCTTTGGTTTTACTTCATTTGAGTAACATTTTAAGTTTATTTTTTGAATGTGTCTCTAGAACTGAACTATGAAGATTTTGAAGTTTTCTTTGAAGACAGCTTTGTAAAACTTTAATATTATCTGGAAGGACAGAAGTAATATCTGCATCTAGTACATCATTCATGAGACAATACCTGCAAGGACAAAAATATAAATAGTCTGGGGAAAAAATCTTAATGGCTTATATTCTGGCAAAACATTTAGTACATGCTATTACTTTAAATGAAAACAGAGCTGAGTTGCAATGCAATGCTTCCATCACTGACTATGGTGAGTGAAAAGTTGTCTCTGGTTTGAGAAGTGTTTTAGACTGGAATACACAAAGATAAGAGCTGATGTAGGAATCAGTAGGTTTTAATTCTTATCTGGAGTTGAGGGTACTAGATGAGGATTGGTGAAATATAGACAGGCAGGAATGATTATAGTAACTCTTTTGTTTATACTGAGAAATACGGTAAAAATAATAAGTATGAGTGGGACTGTTGCCTCATTTGCATAAATGTTGCAATGAAAAGGCTGGTCATTTCCCCATTGTCAAGATGAAGGGAATGTGCAATGATATCCTACATATACCTTTTTGCTTACTGAGGGAGTTTTGTTAAACACATGTCAGAATGGTTAAGCTTTAATCACATAAAAGAGTATAACAACAACCCCAGTGCCAGTCACCACAGAACAGTAGTAAGAAGCTAAACAGCTTTAAAAGCTATAATGCACTTTATCTCAGACACACACAGACACACACACACACACAAAGGCCATTCATTCATTAGCCTTAAGTGTTTTATGGCTTTCAGATCTTTAAAATACTTTGCAGCCTGACACTTTTTTTCTGTAACTAGCAATACAGAGGAGCTGCTAAAGGTCAATGTATTTCAAAGAATTATGATTGTGTTTTTTCTGATCATAAATCATTTGTTACATGTTCTGGACATGCATGATAATATTCATCTCCAGAGTTTCCCTTTACTCGTGGTAAATTATTTGACTTTTAATGTCTTGAACACTTAACAACATAGTTATGGTCGGAGATCCAATCATAATTCTCTAAGTTACAGATACATGTTTAGATATTCTATTGTATCCCATTGTTAAATCAAACTTCTGTGTCAGAAGTATAATTAATATGTTAAAGGAGTCTGAAATGTGATAAGTATAGGTTACTGTATAGGTTCATAGGTTCATACTAGGCTATCTGCCCTAGGGCATTTAAAAGCCTAGCCAGAGTGTGTGTGGCTTTCACCACTCCTTAGGATAAGAATACTATACCCATTAGTTTGCTGTGCCTCTGTCCAGCAGTGATACAGAGATGATTCCCGGGGTAAACCTACGATCTCCCATCCACTCGTCAATATTTCTCTTGAACAGAGTCAGTGAGGGGCTCTGCCTCACATGGACTGGGATTCTGTTCCATAATGTAGGGAGTCTCTGGGTGATGAATCTGTCCCTCCAGCATGTCCTATTTATATCCGTGTTGAGGTTTACGTCTCTTGCTCTCGTGGCTCTGGTGGATTTGGATTTTTTCAGGTGGAGCATGTCCATTAATTCCGGGTTGGACATGGCCTTGTATGTCAGGCACAGATCACCTCTGAGCAGACGGTATGCGACTGAATAGAGCTGGAGTTTCTTCAGTCGGGCATCGTATGACATATGTTTGAGCCTTTTTATCCTTTTGGTGAGGAACTTTTGGGGTCTTTCCAACTGCTGCAGGTGTCGGGTAAGGTACATTCCGAATGGGGCGTTGTACTCAATCATTGGTCTGATAAGTGAAGAGTACAGGGGTACAATGACCTCTCCTGATCTGGATGTGAATCCCTTCATGATCAGGTGGGCAATGTAGAAGGTCTTCCTAACCACTTTGGCAATGTGAGTGTCAAAAGAGAGGTTACTGTCAACTTGGGTCCCCAGGTCCCTGATAACTTCTTCCGTGTTTAATGGATTACCACCTATGTGGTAATTAGGGTTACCTTGTTTTTCCCAAAGGGTATGACTATACATTTTTGGCATTTAGCTTAAGGCCATGGCTCTGGCACCAGTTATCCATTTCTATGAGACCTTTCTGGAGGATGTCTGTGTCTGATGGAGTGTCAATTATGGTGCCCAGTTTGCAGTCATCTGCAAATTTTGTCAGCCACAATCCCCTATGTTTGCCTGCACTTCAGAAAAATAAATGCCGAACAAGAGGGGCCCAGGACTGAGCCCTGTGGGACACCGCCGTGACTGGCTTAGAGTCTGACATGGCACCAGCAACTCTAACCCTGTGTGTTCTGTCCTTGAGCCAGTTTGCAACCCATCTTGTGACATATGGGTTTACATCTAAGCTGGTGAGCTTTTCTATGATGCCCGAGTGGGGTATTGTGTCGAACGCTTTTGTTAGGTCAAGGTAGGCTGTGTGAACTGCCTTACCCTCATCAATGGCCTTAGTGACTGTTTCGAAAAAGTCGACCAAGTTCAAGAGGCAGGATATGCCCTTGACAAAACCAAATTGGGTAGGATCCAGTGTCTGTAGGTCCCCAATGTCTTTATTTATGAGTTCCATTATGATCCTCTCCATAGCTTTGCAGACAAGGCTCGTCAAGCTTATGGGGCGGTAATTTCCAGGGTCCGTAGAAGCACCGCCTTTGTGGAGTGGGACCACAGTTGCCGTGACGCCATTCTTTGGCACGTATCCTGTAGTAAGGCTAAGATTAAACAGCAGCCTTATGTGTGGGTTTAGTTCCTCATTGAGTTCGTGTAGCACACAGCCGGGGACACCGTCCGGTCCCATTGATGCTGTGTTTTTGCTTTAGAGAGAGCAGCTCTCACCTGGGCATCTGAGATGTTTGGGAGGCTAGACTCTGGTGGGATAGATATTTCTCCTTTTGGGGAGGGAGGGAGAAATTTGCACTGAACCTGTCTGCCAGTATGTTGGCAATGTCTGTGGGTTCAGTGATTTTTTTATCATTTTGGACTAATTCTGAGCATATCTGGGAGTTTCCACCCAGGTTTCTAACATAGCTAAAGAAGGCTTTATGATTGTCTTTTGTGTCATTAGCGATTTTTCTCTCAAAGTTGGCCTTGGATGATTTTATGAGTGATCGTAGTTTTTTTCTAGTATTGATCAGAGATGCCTTCCCATTTAGGGATTTTGCTCTGTCATGTAGTAGCTTTCTCCTCTTGTATAGCATTTACAATACATATGTATAGCATTTACTATACATTTTAAAACATGATGATTAGGCTTTCCAATTTCCTGTTTACAGTATATACAGTTGAGTTTGGTTGTGTATTTATGGAAATGTAAAATGAAATTCCAAAAGATGCAAGGATTCATTTGAGTGTGGCGAGGGTGAGGCTATTGTGAGGCACAGACAATACCAACTGATACCAGCCAGTTAAATCAAGCAATTCTTGCATATCAAACTTTTCCCTTTAGCTAATTCTACCACCAGTTAAGACTCTGCTCTCTACATCCCACCAAACTATGCCATGTTAACTATGTAAGGAGATAGTCAGAAACAATAGCAATGTATTGTATAGAAGTTGGCTAAGATCTGAAGAGGATTTTAATTTGCATACAACTCTCAGTTTTAAAGGATAACAGCACACTCAAAGATTTATAAACCTAGACAGCAGACATGAACCCAAAAAGACTCTGCAGAGATACCAATTATTTTCAAAAATGGCCAGCTCCAGCTCTGTGCACAATACAGTACTATTGATATCATGTTGATAGGATCCCAGAGTGAGTGAAGAAAATAAAGATATTAACAAAAAGATTCTAAAATTATCATACTTTATTTATTCACAGTCACTCTTGCACAATGGCAAATAGCCATCAATGAGAAATCACTAAATGATCGCACTCACTAAAAATAATAAAACCAACTAAAGACAACCACTAAAGCACAAGAAAATTAAAGAATAAAATCAAACCATTATATTAGAAACTCTCAGTTAGGTTCAGTATTCAAGCTTTCTGGTTTTAATATCCTAGATTGCAGTATAGAAATAATCTCTTTGATTAACAACAAATATTTAACATATTAAACTACTTCCATATATAGTTACTTTTTCAAATATATTATCCTTCAGTCCATTAATATCGCCTTCATGGAAGGAATTAAAACAGGATGCAATAGGACCCTCACTTCTGTTGTTTTCAATGTTCCTGATGTACTCCCGTAGCCGTTACTTTAAAATTGAATACTTTTGCTGAATGAAAATAAGCTGCCAATCATGGTATATATTGCAGAGACAGCCTGTCAGTATATACCAGTGACCAACATGATTTTACTATTGACTTAAATAATTGACCTTCCCACAGACCCACAAACAATACATACAGGGGTTTGTTCCTTGTGATTGTAGTTATCAGGTTGGACTGGAGACAGTACAATTTCTAATGGTTTCACAAAATTGTTATGAGTAACACAATCTCCTATATTTTTGCTCTCAAACAAGAGGCCTATGTTATTTACTATTAAAAAATCATCTGTAAACATGATTTTCCCACACTTTTTAACTGTTTTTATAATATCAGTTGGGACATTATACTTAATAAAGAAAATGAGAATGAGAATTCTTACTATAAAGGAAGACTGGAGTTAGTGTAGATTTCATATATAGAGAGGTAATCATTTATTTACTCAACGTTGTTTTTAAGGGTATATTTTATTAAGTGACAGTGACCTGCTCCAGAGAAATGCAAATACAGTCAGCCTATTCCCTATAACATCCATAATGATCAGTGACATTTTTCTGTGGACCACATTTGCATAAAGATTCAGGTAATCAGAATATCTGCATTAAGGCATAATGCGCATGTTATAATACAAATTAGGAGTATAAATATGTTCAGTTGATCCCACGACAAGTTTAGCATAGAATGGTAATACATGGCTATCCATGAAAATTGTACCTGCCTCCTTGTCTGTTGGTAAAAACTAAAAAGAAATAAATAAAAAATGTTAAATAACTTTTAAATGGAGAATCACTAAACAGCAAAATTCAAGGACTCTGTTTCATGGTAGTGCATAATAAGGGTGTCTAAACTGTAACCATCTAGTAGATATCAATATAAATCATCTAACCAATACAGACCTTTAACCTTTTGTCAAAAGGATCTTAAAAGAGTTCATAAAGCAGCAAACCATAAGCCAAGATCCAAAAACTCACTGCAACATAATTGCATGGGTATACAACCACAGGACTTTATTGACTAAACTCAAGTTAAACTCTTTCATCTCTAAATAGCAAATGGTCATGTGACTTAATAAAAAATAAGAATTTAAAAACACCTACACCAGTTACATACATAAAACATGTACTTGTATATAAATTTAAGCAAAGTTAAATTACAGAATAGCTGTATGCATTTTTAATAAACTAGTAAACAAAATATTTCTAATGTCATACAAATGTTCTGTAATATGCTCTCAATGTGTTCTTTTGGACTTTCCAATATAAAAGCTTATACACATCTGGCACAGTGCAGCATATGCCATACTGTTTGTAGAACAATTATAATAGCAATTAACTGTAAATTTGTTATCATCAATTGTACAGACATCCATGTTTAATATATACTTACATATATTACAGGACTGGAGTTTAAATGTGTCCATCTTATTATGCGAAGACAGCATGCTTTTCTTATTCTCTACAAGATTTTTTAAATTGCATTCCTTTTTAAACGTAAAAGTCAGGAACATGCCATTGCATTGTCTTCCTTATAAAAGAATTTATCTGTAATAAAGGCCAATTCTTCCTAATAATGACAGTAATAGCGTGGCTGTAATTACAAAACCTAAATACCATACTCCTTGAAATATTACATGTATTTAAATCATTACTAGCAATATCACTTTCTGCTACTTCCAAAATAAGGGTAATAATGCCATTACTGCATTTTAAAACAATGTCATAATGCAATTCATTGGGTATAGAACTAAGATATGGCCTTTTGAAAAACAAATTTTAAAGTTTAAGTAATTCATTTAAAAATTTATTTTCATCAGTAACTATAAGAGCCAGTCTTACCATCTGGCCCTTAAAAATGACTCTCTTTTGGTGATGGCAACTATTATAATGTAAGAAGAAATTAGAATAAGTTTGTTTACAATAAATATTAGATTGTAAAAGCTCATAATTAAAAATAAACAGGAAATAATGACCAGTGGTGTATAAACTTGTAATCCAGCTGACAAAACACTGTGGAAGTAATGTGGAATAAAAAAAGCCAGTACAATCATTAGATACCATGCTTATACACGTTTGCGTTTTTGCCATAACACTTCCTCAGATACTACTACCAATCATCTTTTCCATTTAAATACTATAACACAATAAAAACCCAATTACTATTGGACAATCAACTGCGTTCACATATAGTGTCACGTATAAGAAATCAAAATGCATATTATGGTTGCATATATTTTATATGCTGAATCTAAATAAAAACAATTGATGTTTGTAATTCATATCCAATACTAATGGCATAATATAATGAAATCTTTTACAGCTTGTAAAATCAATCATAATAATATGAAATATATTTAATGAATATTATTAAAAGTATTATTAAAATGCTTTCATTCACAAGTAAAACACTGTCCTCTAGTGAAACAATAAAAATGACACCCAAATCTGATTTTCACAACTTAGCAGTTCTAAGTTTTAAAACTGATGTAATGGACAACATGTCATTTAATCCGGGTTCCCTGGTGGCTTCCAGGATTATTTGCCAGTACAGTTCCCGGTACTCTAATTTTGCCTCCCACATACCCCCCCGGATTTCTTTTGGAACGATTTCCAGAACAAAAAAGAGATAACTTGCTTGTAAACATATTAATTTATGGCAAAATAATGCATTCTTTGAATTGGCCTTGCTAAACTCATAATAATGTTCATAAATCCTTGTCTTGAGTTTGCGTTCCATTTTCCCAATGTAAAAAGAACTACATTCTTTACATATGGCTAAATAGACCAGACCACTACTATTACAATTAGCATAAACCTTACTCTTAATTTCTCTTTTCCTACTGGAAATCTCAATAGAAGGGGCATTGAAAATATGATTACATTGGGAGCATGCCCCACATTTATATGTACCACATTTAGAATGGGAACCAGTATACCCCTTTGATCCCCCATACTCAAAAAAATTTTTGGAATTCATATCCCGTCTATAGGTGAACTGCAAATGCCCCACCACTGCTGGTTCAATGCCAGTAATTTGTTTAAATTTGTCCCATTCATGGCTCACCACCCTTCTTATAACATTTGAGTCACCATTATAGTCCAAAATATATGAATCTTTTTTCTCATTTAATTCATTACTTGGACCCAAAAATCCTGTGTCTGGAGATCCACTTAGGTCTTGACCTAAAATGGGTGCAAACCTACCCCGTCTCCCTTCAGTAACCTCTCTTATTACCTGTTGTATTAATCCCATTTGGTAGCCTCTATTTATAAACATTGCACATACATTTTGACATTCCGCAGTGTATTCTGCATCTTTTGAAGTCATACGGCTTACCCGGACTAACTGCCCCTTGATGAGATTTTTCTTCTGGAAATAAGGATGACCGCTATTAAAGTGGAGGTATGAATTCGAGAAAGTTTTCTTCCTAAAAATTTTGGAACAAAAACCACCATCCTCTTTCGAAAATACTAATATCTAAAAAATTAAGAGTATCATGATCCACACAATAGGTGAAATTCAAAAAGTGAGTGGTGCTTTATTTTTTGTATATTATGGACCGATATTGAGGAGAAGTTTTTGGAATTTTTGAATTATGTAAAAAGCACCACTCACTGACAAAAAAGATTCATATATTTTGGACTATAATGGTGACTCAAATGCTATAAGAAGGGTGGTGAGCTGTGAATGGGACAAAATGAAACAAATTACTGACATTGAATCAGCAGTGGTGGGGCATTTGCAGTTCACCTATAGACGGGATATGAATTTCAAAATTTTTTTTGAGTATGGGGGATCACAGGGGTATACTGATTCCCGTTCTAGATGTGGTACATATAAATGTGGGGCATGCTCCCAATGTAATCATCTTTCAATGCCCCTTCTATTGAGATTTCCAGTAGGAAAAGAGAAATTAAGATTAAGGTTTATGCTAATTGTAATAGTAGTGGTCTGGTCTATTTAGCCATATGTAAAGAATGTAGTTATTTTTACATTGGGAAAACAGAACGCAAACTCAAGACCAGGATTTATGAACATTATTATGAGATTAGCAAGGCCAATTCAAAAAATGCATTATTTCGCCATGAATTAATATGTTTACAAGCAAGTTATCTCTTTTTTGTTCTGGAAATCATTCCGAAAGAAATCCGGGGGGGGGGAGTATGTGGGAGGCAAAATTAGAGTACCGGGAACTGTACTGGCAAATAATCCTGGAAGCCACCAGGGAACCTGGCTTAAATTACATGTTGTCCATTACATCAGTTTTAAAACTAAGAACTGCTAAGTTGTGAAAATCAGATTTGAGTGTCATTTTTACTGTTTCACTAGAGGGCAGTGTTTTACTTGTGAATGAAAGCATTTTAATAATACTTTTAATAATATTCATCAAATATATTTCATATTATTATGATTGATTTTACAAGTTGTAAATGATTTCATTATATTATGCCATTAGTATTGGACATGAATTACAAACATTAATTGTTTTTATTTAGATTCAGCATATAAAATATATGCGACCATAATATGCATTTTGATTTCGTATACGTGACACTATATGTGAACGCAGTTGATTGTCCAATAGTAATTGGGTTTTTAATTGTGTTATAGTATGTAAATGGAAAAGATGATTGGTAGTAGTATCTGAGGAAGTGTTAGGATGAAAACGCAAATGTGTATAAACAACGTTCATTTGTTTTAATAAACTGTTATTTGTGACAACTCAGGCTCTTATTTGGCTGCTTGTGTGGATTGTGGCTGTTTTTGGTTTCAATTTGTGGCCATCCTTTGTGGTCATTAGATACCATGGCTGAAGTAACAAAGGAAATTCCAGCAGTAAATGTTAAGCACTTTCATTCGGCAAACCCAGAACATCAGAACCTTATGTTATATAAATGTCCATAGATTCTTTTTGTAATGCTCTTTCTGCTTTACCAATATAAAAACTGTGACATGTTGAAACAAAGTGCAATATAGACCAACTATCATTTTACAACTGCCCTTCTGCAGTTTAATTTTACTTTGTAAACAATTTTTAAGAGTGATACTCTATTAAAGTAAAATATATCACCATCATACATGAACCACATTTCATAGTACCCATAAGGGCCTCTTGTATCTCCTTATCGGTGTTATTGTTCCCAACTTCAAGTAGCTTTTTAAAATTCAGTGCAGTTTTGAACACAAATTTTGGGTTATTCTCTAATAACTTATACATAGAAGAATTTGTCTTTAAGATATTCCAATTATTCTTCATTAAAGTTATAATCTTTTTGGCCTAATTGTTATATTCTAAAACTAGATCTCATTTGGTAATTAGGCTTATTTGGTATCTGGGAAGTCTGGTTTTCTTGCCTATCAAACAACCCAGGTTTTAAACTTACTCACAATAGGGTCTATACTTGTTACGCCATCCACTAAAAACCTCATTCATGATACCTTTAAAGAAATCAACAAGAATAAGCTATTTCTATAAACATTTTTCCAAGCTTATCAAATCCATCTTCTAAATTATACGTATTGGAAGTCATCCTGGTCACTCTAATATACTGGCCTTTAATTAAACTTTTTTTGTGGAAATGTAAATAAGATTTCCAGAAAGTTGTTTTTCTATATATTCTAGAACTGAATCCCCCATCTTCTTTTAATATCCAGGTATTCAAATGGTTAATATTGGCAGTATTACAATTCCAGATAAATGTAAAGTAACTTGTATTATTTAAGAAATTAATAAACCCAGCAATTAGATCTAATTAACCATTCCACAAAATAAAAATATTGTTCAGATACCTTAAATAAAGTTTATAATATTTAAAATAATCAGAATTGAATACAAAATGTCTTTCCCATGTTAAAAGAGCCAGGTTTGCAAATACTGTGACACATACAGCACCCATTGCTACTCCCTTCACCTGTTTAAGGTATTCCTCTTCAAAATAAATAAAATTATTATCAAGAACTTTAGTCATCAAATCTAAAAGAAATTGTATATCATTTGCTGATAAAAAAATTACATGTTATAAGACGTTCATAAAATAAATCTAAACCCTCTTCCCTGGGGATAGAGGTAAAAAGATTTACAACATCCACCATACAAATTGCATTACTTGACCACAATTCAGTAGTTAATCTCCCTAGGAAATCCCAGGAGTCTTTTAAAATATGTGATCTGATTTTTCTACCAATATAACTAGCTAAAGGGTGTGCAATTGAATTGCTGGCTACTACTATTGGTCTAATTGTTTATAATTATGTATACCTTTATGCACTTTTGATATCCCAAAAACTGAAGGCATTAGTGGTCATTTTACAAGTAAAAAAAAAGGCAATATGTCATCTGAAATTCTTCCTTCTAATAACAAATCTTCTAAAAATAATACCAAATTGTGGTGTATGATGTTAATCTCATTATAGGACACTTGTAAGTAGGTGGAGGAATTTTGTAAAATGTCTGTCATAACTGCTGAATAGTCAATAGAATCCATAATAACCACCCCCATCATTATTCTAATTGATTTGTTTTTCCTTTAGGAATCAAATAATATTTTAGGAAGAAGTCAAATTCTACTTCCTGCTACTTCTGTCCTATTTAATAAACTATAATAATCATTAATACATGCCTTTTGAAGGCTTGAATCACAGAATGCATACTAGGGTTGAAACAGCTTTTCTTTTTACAAAAAATATTGCTTTTCTTACTTGAAATCTTTTATTCCTGAGTCTTATACATTGATGCAAGATTTAACTTTTTAGTAAATAACTTTAACTCAATGATTGAATCAGTTAGGTTAATGGAGGGTTGGGAATACATTTAAATCCTCTTGAAAATAAAAAGAAGTGAGCTTTAGTAATAGTTACAAGACTAAAATTAAAAATTGTAAAACTTTGATAAGATATTATAATGTTAGTATCTGGTACAATTACTTTTTCATTCTCTTGCATTTTATTTTGCTTTGCCTTTGTTTTATTTTGTGCATTATAATTTATTTTATTACTGGGGGGGTTACTATGCTCAATCCTAATACTGGGAAGAGTTAATACATTTACCATTTCATATTCTTGGTCTTATGTTTGCTTCCCCCTTGTTTTGTTTTGTTTGTTAATGGTTAGCTTATTGCTTGAGGGGTTTCTATTCTCAATTCTGGTTTTAGGGGGTAATAATCCAGTGATACTATTCTTTCCAACCTTTGCAATACAGGAAAGCCCTACTTGGAGTTAAGGTTGAACCCAATATTAACTTTATATTTATAATGTTTTCTTGATACAAATGTTCATATCCCCACAAAAAGCATCACGAGATCTATCATTGTGGTTAATTTCACCACTAAAAAGCTTAATGAGATAAACAGTATTAGTATTATACTTTTTATATCTCTATTAAACTTTTTTACCTTCCATGATTTGTTTATCACACATTTTTTATCAATTCTGGAAAAACAAACATTGTTATAATCAGTTGTATATTGCTTGAATAACAAATATTCCCTGATGTTTGTTCAAGAGATCTATTTCCTTCATATGATTCTTCAAATTAGAAATAGTAGCCAAATTGTATTTAATAATTAAGTCAATAAGTTCCAACCCAAATTAATCAAAAAGTGCAAAAAATTCACCATAAAAACAATCTTCTGGAGACATACCATTAGGAAATCTATACATTCTTAACCCTTAGGAACTATATGCTGATTTAGACACTCAGACAAGTAGGCATCATCAAGCCCTTAATGTTAATAGCTTTATTTCAAACAGAAATATACTATCTTTCAATGAGCCAAAGGTGTTATTAACTACTCTATTCTTTTCAAAATCATGTCCAAAATTAAAAGTTTTGTCCAACCATGTTTTATAATTACACAGGCCTTGGTTGTCAGACCCATGAGACCGGCCTGCTAAATCCAAATTAGTAAAACAACTATTATGAAATGTACCTTGGTTGTTGAAATACTGGTAGATGCTTCAGGCACTGTCCACGAACTGTTTCTATCACTGACACCTGATAAATTGTCCAAAAATATTTCCTCACTGCCAGTATCAAGGTTTGGTCAGTGTGGAGTGTTTTGCACCAATGGTTGAAGAAACACATTGTACCTGTTTGCCATTGTTTGGATAAGAAACTCAAGTAAATGTGAAAAATCACTTTTCATTGTGTTAATCTCCAACATTAGTTTTTGCATATCACCAGCTTCTCATACTGTCAGGCTCTTGTATGTTGTTCAGTTTGCTTCTATAACCACATCTTCCTGTCATAAAAACAAAATAACCAAAAAAAAAAGAAAAACAGGAAATAACACAGTGTTGTAGAAACTTGTAACCCAAACAGAAGAAACACTGTGGAAGTAATGCGGAATAAAGAAAGACAGTACAATCACTGGATACCAAAGCTGAAGTAAGAAGGGAAACACCAGCAGTAAATAAAAATATTCATTAAAAAAATGTTAAAAACTTTTGTTCCATGAACCTGGAAAAACATACAAACTCTAGCAGTTTTTCTTTAAAAATTACCATAAAAATTAGTTTAATAACATTCAGATTTTATAAGCACATTAAAAACAAGTCCATTAAATATATAGTGAAATTAATAAAATAAATGAATATCCATTTTCTACAATTTAGCACCTTTGAACATAAGTACATGGAAAATTGATATTATGTCATTTAGACTCAGTAGGCTTGTGGCACTCAATCTTAATTGCCATAATAGCTCTTTGTACTTGAGTCTAAACTCTCATTCCTCACCTCTGGGGCAACTTTCTACCTTTTCCAGGATTCCAAATTTAAAGTTAGTAAAGTTTTCACATGTAACAGAATATTTGCATAAAGCATTATTTAAGTTCTTTGAATTTATGTAATATAAATGTTCATAGATTCTGTTTTGTAATGCTCTTTCACATGTTGAACATATTTCAAGATAGGCCACTTCCAATGTTTTACAATTATTGTCCTGCAGTTAATTTTATTTTGTAAACAAATTTAAGAGTGATACCCTATTCAAGTAAACTATATGACCATTGTTTATATGAATCACATTTCATAGTGCCCATATGGGACTTTTGTATCCACTTATTGGTGTTGTTCCCAACTTCAAGTAGCTTTTTAAAATTTATCGCAGTTTGGAACACAAACTTTGGGTTATTCCCTAATAACTCATATATAAAAGAACCTGGGATTCATTAAGACCTGCACGATGTGCAGGGATAGTGCAGGAGCTGCTGCACACAATATGTCTGCTGTGCAATTCAGTATAGAGCTCCTGGGACGTGCTTGAGCGGTCCCACACTATTCCTGCATGAACACCACCACCTTATGATAATTACCTCATTTGCTGGTAAAAACCATGCAAATGAGGTGAATTAGCGATTCAGCAAGCAGGCAGGAGTTCATGCAGGAATAGTGAAACCTGCAAAAATTTATTCAGTTACTAGCTGAATACATTTCAGCAAATAAGAAAACGGAGGCATGGCAGCCTCAAATAAAGCAAGTATTCCATTTATTAGGCATGCCAATGGCCAGATATATGGCCATTGGCATGAAAAATAGTCTAATCTTTTTAAAATAAAACTTTTTTTGGCCTATTTCGGCCATTTAAGCATAGGATAGCAACGCGCAAACGGGATTGTGCCGAAAATAAAAAAAGGGGGGAAAAATCAATTTTGAGAGAAATCTGCATTTTGTCATTGTAGTTAATGGCATGCAGAATGAAAACAATGCCAGGGAATAGTGATTGCTATGGAGAAAGGCTCAATGTAAGTGTAGTAACTCAGGAGTAAGGTAGTGGTGTATGCAAATAAGGGGATTTATACTGAATCACAAATTTCTTCTAAGTGTCAGACTGCACCTGGAGTAGACAGGATGAGTAGCTAACATGAAAAAGGGGTGTTTCATGCTTGCTGTAAGCACATTGGAGCTCAGTGGCCCATGTTTGCCCTTAGCTAAGCACAGCTAAGGAAGGGGGTGTGTCTGAGGCTGTAGTTTCCTATTCCATGAAATGCAGAGCAGGTTTGAGTCCAGGGAGGATCCAGATCTGCTTAAAAGTGTTTACTTTAGCTAAATGGGTGTTCACGGTATGCACCGGAGCTAAAACAAAAAAAAAAAAAAAGAAAAACCATAGGGGATAGCAGAACTGTTTACATTTGAGCACTGAGAATGTGCAGCATGCATTAGGGCTTAAACGAGGAGGAAATGGGAAGGGGAAACTGCAGAAGAAAGCAAATCAAGATGAAGAACCATAGCTGGCAGGTGGAATGCATTAGAATCAGCCAATTACACAGTCAGCAGCCCAACGCACTATTATAAACTATGCAAACACTTTTCAGTCTGTTTTTTCCTACAAACTCTACACCACTGGTGTATACATTCGGGGGAGTTTTAAACTGACAAAACTAACAAAACATGTTAGGGGCTGCTGTTGCTTTGATCTATCAGTATGTGCTAGAGACTGAGGGTGGTGAGGATGATAATACTGACAACCAACTCAGACCAAGGAGGAGGAGAAGAGTTTTCAGACCCAGAGTAACCTACCAAGGGCTACATGATCTAGAGACAGTAGAGCGCTACAGGGTGGATGGGGACATACTTCAGCAACTTGTTGAGCTGTGTCGGCCTCACCTCAGACCCAGAACCAACAGAGGGGAACCCATCCCAGTGGATACCAAGGTATGTGTAGCCTTAAGAATAATCACTACAGGTACTTTCCAAAGACCAACTGGGGATACCATGAGGGTCTCACAGGTGTCTCCATCCAGGATACTCCAGCAGTTCCTGGATGTCATGTGACTGCATGCCTCTGAGCTTATTTACTTCCCCAGCACCCATGAGGAGAGGAGAAGCAATATGCTTCTCTTCCACTGTGTAGCAGAATATCCAGAGGTACTGGGTGCTATAGACTGCACGTGCACCTGCATCAAAACACTACCCAGTGACCAGGGTAGAGTCTACCTAACCCCACAAGGGGTTCCACTCCATCAACTGCCAGGTTGTGTGTGATGCCCAGGGCATTATCATGAATGTGTGTGCTGACAGCCCTAGAAGCTATCACAACTCCCACATCTGGCATTTGTCACAGCTGTACCGGATGTTTGCCAGTGGGGACATCCAATATGGCCATCTGGTATGGGATGCTGGCAACGCGCTAGAGCCATGGATGATGACACCTATCAGAAATGCACACACACCCACACAAGAACACCATAATGAGGCACATGCACAAACTGCGATCATTATAGAGCATGTGTTTGGGATGCTCAAGTCACGGTACTGCTGCCTTGACATATCTGGTGGAGCCCTGCAATACTTTCCAGCTACATGTGCACACATGTTCATAGTATGTGCCATGCTACACAATATGATCCTGTGGAAACAGCTGCAGCAGGAACAAAATGGGGAAGGGCCACACAGCCCCCCCCCCACCATTCCCAAGGTCTCCACAGGCACAGACGGACTTGGAGGAGGAACATCTTAAGCCTGGCCCTTTAGGCAGATCGAGGCATGCCCAGTATGCCCTGTCCTTGGCAAAGAAGCAACACATAGCACATACACTGACACTGTAGGACCCAAGGGACTAATCTCTCTCTCTCTCTGACTCACACACACACAGTAAACACACCACCTATACCCTACCATGTATAGGCAGCGTACTACATGCATCCAACATAGTCAGCACTCAAGCACCATTCTCACAACAGCCTCAGGCACAAAGTAAGTCAGTTTCCTTAACAAAATTAATGAATGGAGTGGAATGTTCTGATAGCATATATATGGTATTGATTCAAGCATGCAAGAGAATGGGGTGGCTTACTGGGATTGCAGCAAACAACTGACAGCTCTGCGGTACAGCAGGAAGTGTATTCCCAGTACTGGCCTACCCACACCATGCAATGCCACCCTAGCTGACAAATACCACTGCAGAATATGTGGTGAGCCAAATAACTGGGGGGGGGTCATAGGTCACATGCATGGATGTCAAAGTGGGGGTCCCATACTCAACCCCAGGCTCACCCAACAGATCAGTGTAGAAAACCATACAGAAATGACTGGAAAAGGCCCCCACATGGAGACATCCATGAAATTCCCACCCACAGACATTTACACAGTGATATCACAGTAGGTCTGGCAGGGGGAAGTCTGGCTTTGAATGGCAGGAAGTCTGAAACTAAAAATGTCTATTCCAGGACAATATGACCTGTGGTCGATACTGTTATGTCTGTAGTATGAAAGATAGGGCACACCACTATGCTAAATGGGACCAAAATGTTAAGCAAATATCAGCACAGTCTCTTCAAATGTGTATTGTGTACAGATGTGTCACGCCCCCATAGTCCCACAGAAATGCAGTAACATGTCCTTAGACTTAAGCAGCATCCAGCTGTCAACTAGGGTGATGGCTTAAAACAAACAGAAAACAATTATCAGTAACACCGACAATCAACTTACTGGTGCCATCCCAGGGTTGTCCACTGCTGGCAGCCTGGGCACATATCAGAATGCACTGCCTTGCTACAGATAGCCTGCATCTGTCACACATGGCCTACAGGCCTGTGGCAAATGCCCATGCCTCACCCACAGTTGCCTGTTAGGGAGTGTCATGGGGGTCCATAAGAGCAACATAACACAGTCTAAAAATGACAAAGAAAGGGCATGCTGCTAACTGCTAAGAGAAAACCTGCCAGTGTCAGTGAGACAGAAATCTGGCCAAAGCCATGAATAATGGGGTGAAAAAAGTACAAAGAGAAGGACACCTTTGAAATACTGCTCTAATAATGTAATCAAGTTGAAGGAATGATTGTAGTTGCATGGAATGTCTGATGGCTATAAAGTCAGAAACTGCAATGTCAAATGTCAGTACTATATGACTTCAACCCTGAGTGACTTGCAAAACACTTTTTCTTGAAAACCACACTCATTTGCATAACCAACAAGATATATGAGTCATGAATGTGGACATTCTGTGATACTCTGTGCAGTCAAGAGGCAGGGCTAGGAGTCTAAACATGGAAGTACACTCATTACAGGCAGTCCTAACCCTGGAAGATGGTGCCATGGTGACATATCTGCACCCACAGAACCCTTGCTGACAGCCATGGGGAGTAACACACCTTTCCCTGATCACTCATCCTATGCAACAATCCTGACCCCAAATTGTGGCCAGCCAAGCAAAATGAGGCAGGCCATAGATATATGTCAGACAAACACACATCCAGGCTGGTCAAACAGTCTGACACACACAAGACCCTCCAAGTGCAGTCAATCTTTGAGCAAACACGTATGCAAAGCACTTGTAGCTATAGACAAACATATCTGACCTAGGAAACCCCCCATATCTTATCCCCTACAAATCTATGTGAAGTCTACCTGTCACCCTGATCCTGTCTGACTTATATTACCCAACTGTGAACTGGAACTCAGATCAGGCCAGAACAGAAATGCACAGAGATTCCACCATTGTAATATATCACCAAGGTGCTGGACCATTTCCACAGCTCCAGCAGTCAATTGCTTGTAGGCACACCTCTCAACAGGCTGGATTGTGCAAGAATGCATACATTTGGCCCATAAGTTTGGTGTGTGCATCATCCACCCTGTATTCCTCTGGTAAATCACTGTGATGATCTGAGGAGGTATGGCACGAGGTACTGAAACAATACATGACAGTGTCAAACAGCATATATGTCAGATGTTTGTTAAAACAAGCCCTGTAACCCTAGCAACCCATACATTACTGAGATAAATAGCTACAGTCAACATATAGCTCATTGTCCCCCCATTTTGATAGGCTGTCTCTAGATATCCAGCACCAACAGGTTGAAAGGTATGGCTGTAGCACAAAACAAACTGGACTGGAGTACAACAATTCCTGGAATGGAGTCCCACATATACTATAGAATGTCACACTGGGCATGCTCATACACAGAGTAATGTCAGTAGGATCTAGGAATGAACAGGCCTTCCCCACCCAGTGCACTTCCCATTGCCCAACCTTAACAGTCCTGAAGATGTCTGTCACCATAGAAGTACCTTTCATCAGCCCTCAGCCCTATAAACTCTGTGGTGTATGTGATAACTGTGCAACACTATAGTACACATAACTAGTTAAGTAGGAGTTCTCATCTCAGTCATATCAAAGTAAGTGTGTGTGTGTGTGTGCGTGTGTGTGTGTGTGTGTGTGTGTGTGTGTGTGTGTGTGTGTGTGTGTGTGTGTGTGTGTGTGTGTGTCTGTGTGTGTTTGTGTTTACAAGTTAAAGATTTTGGGGGCATTCAAACCAAGTACACTTTCCCTTTCCCTGCTTTAGCAGTCCTGCAGATATCAGTTACTTTAGAAGTCACTTTTGTCAAGCCTCAGCCCCATAAGCTCTGTGATGTGTGTGATAACTGCATAACACTGTAATACAAATAACTAGTTAGGCAGGAGTTCTAATCTCAGTCCTGGAAAATGTCAAGGTGTGTGTGTGTGTGTGTGTGTGTGTGTGTGTGTGTGTGTGTGTGTGTGTGTGTGTGTGTGTGTGTGTGTGTGTGTGTGTGCGTGTGTGTGTGTGTGTGCGTGTGTGTTTAAAAGTTAAAGCTTTTGGGTCTATTCAAACCCAGTATACTTCCCCTTTCCCACTTTAGCAGTCCTGCAGATATCACTAACCTTAGAAGTCCCTTTTGTCAGGCTTCACCCCCATAAGCTCTGTGGCATGTGCAATAACTGTGTAACACTATGGTTCAAATAACTAATTAGGTAGGAGTTCTACTCTCATATCTGGCTAGTGTGTGTCAAAGTTTGTCTGTTTGTAGGACAAAGTGTTTTGATAACTTTAACACCCACTGCCTTACTTTATCAGTCCTGCTGATGTAATTCCCCTTATAGGTTCATAAGTGTGTTGTAGGCTAATGGCCAGGAGCCTTTACAAGCCTACCCCATAGAAGGGTCCTACCATTGTAGCACCCAATGTTTCTTCCCAGTGTCTGTATCAAGTAGAGCCACTGCAGTGATCCTGGGGTGAACCATCTATTACCCATCCACTCATCAAGATTTCTCTGAAACAGGATCAGCTAGGTGCTCTGCATGACATGTATGGGAAGTGTATTCCAGGGTACGTGCAGTCTCTTGGTGAGGGACCTGTCCCAACAGCATGTTGTGGCAATTGTGGTAATGAGGAAGAAGTCTCTGCAGTGTGTGGTGTGCAGAGATTGGAATGTCTTTATATGTAGCATGTCTAAAACAGCTGGGTCAGACATGGCTTTGTAAGTTAAGCACAGATAGCCTCTAACTAGGTGATATGACACATAGAATAGCTGGAGTCTTCTGAGTCTGTCTGTGTAGGAT